>NC_139952.1:49052229-49074729 GCF_963454915.1 Gymnoscopelus microlampas | reverse complement strand
TTATTATTCTTGAACCAGGATGTTGTGGTTTTTAATGCTCGTCAGTGTGTTGTCAGTGTGAGACTGACATGCACGCACACACACACACACGCACACACACACACACACACACACACACACACACACACACACACACACACAACACACACACACACACACACACAGTCACAGTCCTCCAGTACTGACAGGTTCCATGTGCCTCCATCCATCACTCTCCACAGTCACTTGTCTCTGTCTCTGCCTTTGTCTGTCTCTCTGATGCCTTCAGTATGTTTACCTCTCTCTCTCTCTCTCTCTCTCTCTCTCTCTCTCTCTCTCTCTCTCTCTCTCTCTCTCTCTCTCTCTCTCTCTCTGTGTCTCCATCCATCTTCATTATGTCCTCTATGTGTTGTGGGTGAACATGTGTGTATGGGTGCCTCTGTCCTTTGATGTTCAACCATCAGGAGGGAGAGAGAGAGAGAGAGAGAGAGAGAGAGAGAGAGAGAGAGAGAGAGAGAGAGAGAGAGAGAGAGAGAGAGAGAGAGAGAGAGAGAGAGAGAGAGAGAGAGAGAAGAGAGAGAGAGAGAGAGAGAGAGAGAGAGAGAGAACACCTGTGCCTATTTTGCCCCCACACACACACGTATGCACGCACGTACGCACACACACACACACACACACACACACACACACACACACACACACACACACACACCGCTGGTTTGATGGCTGAGGCTCAGGAAAACAGATCTGTCTCTGCTTGAATGCTATCATTCTGTCCAAAAAGGCACATCGGGGAGCGACCGAAACCATTAGCTTTGGCAGAGAAACCTAGAAACCTGCTGTATGGACACACAGCCTGAACAGAGTTTAAAGACCATCCTAATGAAACAAACACTCATATCAGTGTGAACACACACACAACTAAACTAAACATTCATTCATTCATCCACAAGCAGACAGGGGAGCAGAGGTGGAACAAGTATCAATACTGGAATGTAGAAATAGTCTGTTACAAGTAAAAGTCCGGAATTCAACATTTACTAAGTAGTTTACAGTGTGACTAAAAGTGCAAAAGTATTGGCATCATAATGTACTCAAAGTACCAAAAGTAAAAGTAGTCATTATGCACATGTTTTTAAAATAGAAGATCTACAAGTCCACAATGCGTCGCGTAGCGACGTATTGTGGACTTGTAGATCGGCTATTTTCAAATGGCCGAAATGTAAATAGGGCTGAAGTGGTTAATGTATGTTTTGTAATGATAATCAAAATCTACAAAGTAACTAGTAACTCAAGTTTTCAAATAATTGTAGTGGAGTAAAAGTACAATATTTGCCTCTGAGAAGTAGTGGAGTAGAAGTAAATAGTACTGAAAATTGGAAATGCTCCACTCCAGAAAATACCTCAAAACTATACTTATGTACAGCACTTGAGTAAATGTACTTAGTTACTTTACCCCACTGCTGGGGGAGGTGATTCTTTACACAAAGTCTACTTTATTATCCTCAGCAGAACAGGCGGTTCATGGAAGGACGACGTCTAGCGGAGCGGTGTGGTTTCATTAGATAAAGCCTTACAGAGCTCCACCAGGGACTCAAACCAAACCCTCTGTCCATGCATGTTTCATAAGGCTAGTCAGAGGATACAGCGGCAGCCCGTCAGCCAGTCCCTTTTAGGGAAAAGGGACGTTTTACACGCCTCATCAGCATTGTGGTGTCGCTACGCATGTGAGAAGGGCTTCACTGCACCGGTGCAGAGCAGAGCGGCACGGCACGGCTTGGCACTCGGTCCTCTGTTGGCAAAGAGCTGGCTGGCACTGGGACCTGAAGGAGGGATGAACTAGGCCTGGGAAATATAGCAATTATTATTATGATGTGCATGTACCGTATATTGATATGAGATGAGTTCATCTGGGGTTTTGGATATTGTATTGTTGTAGAGCAGGGGTCTTCAACAGGGGGTCCGGGACCCCTAGGGGGTCCTCAGAGTTACTACAGGGGGTCCGCCAAATCTTTGTGTGATATGATTTTTTATTTTTTTCCTGAACCACTTGAACCCTAGCATCCCATTTCCGAGGAGAACTTTAGCCAAAAAATAGCAGATCTACAAGTTCACAACGCCTCGCGCTGCGAGGCGTTGTGAGCTTGTAGATCTGCTATTTTTGGCAAAGAGCTATAGGTGTAGAGGGAAAAAAAGAGCAGACCACGTAAACAAAAAAAGTTGAATCTGAAACACAATTCTATACGATATCGTGGGGGTCCCTGCTTCATCTCTCTCTCAGCTAGGGTGTCCTTGGCCTGAAAACGTTGAAGAACCCTGTTGTAGAGGCTAAAGGGTTGTCTTTTCCTGGTTTTAATCACTTGAGCCTTATTTCATGCTTAATTTTCAAAAAAATTCAGAAGGGGATCTCTGATAATAATGATACACGCTGAGGAAGGCTTGACGCCGAAACGCGTCCGTGTGTGTGCTGTGTTGTCCGTGCATATGAATTAAAAGTACCAGAAGGACTTTGGAGTGCTGGCTATTGCTTTGTTTACTGTGAATCTTTGTGAGCGCGCAAAGCTGCACCATATACAGACTGAGAGTGCTCGTTGTTATTTTCTATTGATCTCTGATAATGACATCAAAGAAAAGGACCCGCATACTGTCTGGAACTTGCTAAATATTTTAGTTTTTATTCGACGTTTCGGTCGTTAGACCTTCATCAGGACAGACAATCCTTTTAAAAATTGATGTTCAAAAACAGTGAAAAATAGCAGATCCACACATAGATTGACTATGTTTGCTATTTTTCAAGAGTTTAGAAAAGATCTAAAGAAAAAAATAATTGTTTGCGTGCAAATTAATCATCAACTTATATGTTGTCATGGTGACAGCCCTACATCAGTCCAGTCAGACTGTCAAAGCAGGACATCAGCGTTGATGTGTTTTTGGGGCTCATACTGACTGCTTGTCATCTGTCATGAAATGTCACGGCTTCCGTGTCTGTCACCCATCAGCACAGAGGTCAGAGCAGAGCTGTCAGAAGATACACAAACTGCATCTTATTCTCTCCTCCGGGCTTCACGATGACCTTTGGGAGATGCAACGGAGTGAAAAAAAAAAGAAAACAACTGTCTGTGGTTCTCTCCCAAGGTCCTTAAAGGTGCTGATAAGGGACAAGACGTCAAGGCACAAACAATTCAATAGTCCTCCATTGCGGTCGGAACTGCAGAGTCACTCCCATTGTACTGACTTAGTCTGAAGACGCACCTCTTCAGTGTCAGACTACACTTCACCCCCTTAGCCCTTCACTCTCCTTGGTGTTAGTTTTTATGCAGAAACTGTATCTAACCCTGTATTTCTAAGAAGATAAGAATGTGTCGACCAGTGTTGATTTTACAGCACATGTTTATGTGCTGTATTTAACATGTTTAAATGTTTCAGTCGACAAAATATCATCAGTCGACAAAAGTTCTCTTCAGAATAGGGACGCTAGGGTTCAATCCTATCACACAAAGATTTGGCGGCCCCCCTGTAGTAACTCTGAGGACCCCCTAGGGGTCCCGTACCCCCTGTTGAAGACCTCTGGTCTAGAACATCAACAAAGACGCTGCATGTATTTATAAATCCCTGGCTGAGTGATGATAGTGACTGAAGTGATGTGGTTGCAGTACCTCTCTCCTCCACTGGGATAAATGAAACATCTGAAGGAAGATGAGCCAGTCGACACAGAGAATAACAGTCAACTGGAAGAGAATTCTAAACTCTCCACAATAAGTGGATATTCTTCTTTCTTTTTTCATCCATCCCAGCATACTGAGCGAGCGTGCGTGTGCGTGCGTGTGTGTGTCGGAGCGGTGTATGGACAAAGCCGGCGGAGCTTGTTATGGAAGGAATGGGATCTTGTTAGTGGCTGTGGTGTCACAGATGTCCTGCTCACTGACATGTGGAAGAATCCTGCGTTTGAAACAGGATTCCACCAGCCGTCTGACAGAACAGAAAAGCTTCAAGCCATAAATGCACGGACGTATTCAAGGCCTCTAACACTGTAGTGTACACAACAAGTACAGCTCACAAAGTACAGGAAACAAACACTCACACACCACAGCACAGCACAGCGCGCCAGACAGGCAGTGAAAAGGGAAACTTCTTCCCACAATGCATCGGTGCTGCTGTGTTTATTTCTGCTCTAATAGCAGGACGTTTCAGAGCGGTGGGGAATTCTAACTGCGAGACATTTATTAGATGTAATTTTGCACACAGCGACCATGATGCACCTCATCAACTCAATAAGTGTTTCTCAAACTGAATGGAAATGGTGTAAGAATGATTTTTTTACGGTTATGAGGAAATGTTTCTGATGAGCTACTTGATGTGCACTGATTTTTAAACCACTTTTCAACCTGACATCAACCTGGCGTCTCCCTCCCACCACATGTGGTCCCTGGTGTGACTATTGTCATGGCAGACCCCTGAACAGTGTGTGTGCCTATAGTTTGGTGCGGATCAGAGAAACGGTGTGCCTCGCAGGTCCGAATGTTACGTTTGTGACCATCCATCCACCCGACCTCCTTCTAGGCCAGTAAATAGTGCTGCCTTCGTCCATGCTGCTCGCCTGCTCCGCATTGTTGTGATGACGCATTTGTTAGTGTGACAGCCATGGGTTGCCTGATTGGGTGGTTTTCCGCTACATATTAAGGCCTGTTCACGGTGTGTTTTAGCTGGGTTTTCGCCTGGAAGACTCTTGGAAATCTGGCACACTCTTGAACGAATTGTTATACTGTGAGAGAGCGCCGTTCACAAACGCCAGAATGAATGCGTTCACAATAACGTTCATCTAGCGGATATACAGTACATTCAGTTCACGTTCGTTCATTGAACGCGTTCAGGCACAACACTGGATGTAGAGGAACCATAACTCTAGCGGTCGGCCCAGTGAGCTAACATGATGGTTGGATGTAGAGGAACCATAACTCTAGCGGTCGGCCCAGTGAGCTAACATGATGGTTGGATGTAGAGGAACCATAACTCTAGCGTTCAGACCAGTGAGCTAACATGATGGTTGGATGTAGAGGAACCATAACTCTAGCGGTCGGCCCAGTGAGCTAACATGATGGTTGGATGTAGAGGAACCATAACTCTAGCGGTCGGCCCAGTGAGCTAACATGATGGTTGGATGTAGAGGAACCATAACTCTAGCGGTCGGCCCAGTGAGCTAACATGATGGTTGGATGTAGAGGAACCATAACTCTAGCGGTTAGCCCAGTGAGCTAACATGATGGTTGGATGTAGAGGAACCATAACTCTAGCGGTCGGCCCAGTGAGCTAACATGATGGTTGGATGTAGAGGAACCATAACTCTAGCGGTCGGCCCAGTGAGCTAACATGATGCCATGCTGTCCTCTTCAGACGGGCAGAGGGCAGACCGTCCATCACAGCCTGGCAGCGAGCCAGATGCCACACAGGTGTACGCCTCGGTGAACCAGAGACGTAAAACAGCGCCTCCTGGGGGCGGGCCACATGCCCTACACCTCAGTAGAGCGGAGGGTCGGCAGGTTGCTGCCGGGAGAGCTAAAACACACACACACGCGCGCGCGCACACACACACACACACACACACACACACACACACACACACACACACCACACCACACCACACCACACCACACCACACCACACCACACCACACCACACGCACACACAGAGAAAACAACAGGCTGCATGGCCATGTGGAACTAAATCAAATATCCCAAATATATGTTTTGACATAAATCCTGAAAAAAGGCTGATCTGCAAGCCCACAACAGTGAGCTTGTTTCTTAAGCTATAGGTGGACCAATCACCGCTTTAGTGGATCAACATGATTACAGTAACATCAATGAAAAGGACCTACAGTATTACAGTATGTCTATAGAGTGGAGCCAGGCACAGCAGAGCTATACTTCTGCATCCCTGCATGGTCGTAAACACCAGTGTGTAGAAGAAGTACTCTGATATTTTACTTAAGTAAAAGTATCGATACCATAATATATGTTACAAGTAAAAGGCCTGTGTTCAAAATGTTACTTGAGTAGAAGTTCAAAGGTACTGGCATCAAAATACACTTAAAGTAGCAAAATTAAAAGTATACAATGCGTCGCGACGTATACAAAGCATACATCACGATGTCGCGATTGTATACATCGCGACATTGTGAGCTTGTTAATCTCCTATTTTCAAATAGCCTACAGTAGGTATGAAATAGGGCTAAAGTGGTTAGTTTATGTTTTATAATATAATCATTTATATCTGCAAAGTAACTAGTAACTAAAGTTTTCTAATAATTGTAGTAAAAGTACAATATTTGCCTGTGAGATGTAGTGGAGTAGAAGTAAAAGTATTGGACATTAACTCAAAATCGTACTTAAAGTACGTAAAGTACTTGAGTACATCTACATATTTACTTTCCGCCTAGTGTGTGGAGCCAGGCACAGCGGAGCTACTTCTGCATCCCGTAAACACAGCAGAACTGACCTTGACCTTCTGGGTCTGGCTCTGGGTGGACAATGAACACACTGTGTTGTTTCCTCTAATAATACCCCCCCCCCCCCCTCCAACAGCCTCCAACCCGCTCCGCTCCCCAGATGTTAAGAATCTGTTCTTTGTTCCCTGTCCCCAAGACACTGACATGAGGTGTGTGTGTGTGTGTGTGTGTGTGTGTGTGTGTGTGTGTGTGTGTGTGTGTGTGTGTGTGTGTGTGTGTGTGTGTGTACTACTCTACTCCTGGGGGCCAAATGTCCCCATAAATATAGACGTAGGATTTGAGAAATAGACATGTTGTGAAGACAATTTTATGGTTAAAACAAGATTCTTCAATTTAGGCTTAGAATGAGGAAAAAGACTTGAATTGGGGTTTAGATTAAACATGTATAGGCTATATGGGTCTAGAAATTTTCGGGTTGAAGTTTTGCCTGAGTTAAACTTAATTGTTACCCACAGAGAATAGCCGATCTGAATAAGCTTGCAATGCATTGTGCTTGTATAGCAAATATTATCGGCTTAGAGCTATAGGGTAAAACTGCCGTCCTAACATGTTCATATGTGATACAAATGCGTGCGCGCATAGCTTAACGTACATAGCGTGTGTACGTAGCGTAGCGTAGCTTGCGTGCGTACATAGCGTAGTGTAGCATAGCGTGCATGCGTATAGCGTGTGACCAAGAGACCAGCGATGGATGAATAAATAGAGCCCATTAGGTTGTGGAACATGTCAAGGTGCTTTGGCTCGTGAAATTAATTTCACCTGCGTCTTCCTCCTCTCACCATCTTCACCAGCACACACACACACACACACACGCACACGCACACACACACGCACACACACACACACACACACACACACACACACACACACACACACACACACAGCAGTCATCACACAGGCTCAGAAATAAACCAGGTGCTGCAACAGCCATCATCTCAGTGTGAAATGTTAATTATCCTGTGTGGGTGTGTGTGATAACGGAGCTAAGAAAAGCAAAGTGTTGTCGATAAGGAAGAGAACCAGGGTTCGTGCACCAGGGCACGACGTGCACATTAAAGGCTGTCCCCCCCATACATGTTCTAAGCTCTCCCATGGGGATTTATCTGCTCTGGGAAAAAACTATTAAAGGTTCAGAACAAGGGAGCATTCCAACAGCAGGAAGTATAAAGCCAAAAAAACATATATATCCGTCCACAAGTAAAGACACACGATGACTTCATATTTGTCTAAATCACAGGACTTTCCGCCCTCCTATAACCACCACTAGAAACTTTGTTGCCAAGGATAGTTAACAGCATATAGTTGTGAGCTTGTAGATCGTCTATTTTCAGCATATGGTTCTGAAGTACAAGACATGCTTTTAAAGGAGGATTTCATCCGAAAAAATTGATTTATTTTCTATCAATTGCACACCCCATCAAGCCTTGAATACATGGATTTATTTCTGTTTTTGTGGCACATTCCTAAAGCCAATAATTTGATGCCCGGGTGTATTTCCGCTAGGAGACACAAAGAATCTACTAGAGAGAGAGAGAGAGAGTCACCCTGCGTTTTAACAGCGGGCAATACTGGGCGATTCTCGGGCGATATTGCCCAAAATATAAAGAAAGTCTATGAGAGCCGGCGATCGGGCGAAGCCGGGCGATATCGTCCAAAAGATGGATTTTCTTTATCTTTTTGGGCGATATCGCCCGGCATCGCCCAGAGTTGCCCGCTGTTAAAACGCACCGAGAGAGAGAGAGAGAGAGAAAGCGAGGTGCCATCACAGAGCAGATAGCACTAGCGTTGTGCCCTTTAGATGAAAAGACATTAGTCAGACCAGAGCAGCAGGGGCTCAGACAAACATGATTGGATTTGGCTGTGAACACATAGGGGGGGCAGAGAGAGAGAGAGAGAGAGAGAGAGAGAGAGAGAGAGAGAGAGAGAGAGAGAGAGAGAGAGGGAGAGGGGTGGGGGGTTATGCGGTGACACATGTCAACATTACAAACAAGAAAACAACAAGTTGCCGGGGGTAATTCTCTCTCTGTACCAAGAGTGTGTGTGTGTGTGTGTGTGTGTGTGGGGGGGGGGGGGGGGGGGGGGTTACTTGGCCTGACAAACAGACAAGCTTTCCAGGTCTGCCATAAACAACGCAACACATATCTCTATAAAATGACTTTCATGTTTATATTATAACAATCATTGTAACAATCATGCCTACTTTCATTTAAATGCTCATGTACAGTATATAGAGCCACGCTACTCGACACGAGGCCCTATTGTTGCGGCCCTTCATCGTCATAGCAACTACCAATACAAACATGATTCTCCTTTCGTTGAGGACGAATCATTAAATCCAGACAAAGACCAAATGGTTAACATCATGATTAGAGGACATTTAAACAAAGGACAAGGAAGAACGTGTTTTATGGAGGTAAATAACAAGCCAGTGTGACAACGCTTTTTAAAGCAGTGATATTTGTCTCTGCACTTATACATAATCCATGTAGCTTGAAACCCCTCCTCCATTAGAACACATGCACACGTGTGCACGTGCACAAGCGTGCACATATGTGCACACACGCACACACACACACACACACACACACACACACACACACACACACACACACACACACACACACACACACACACACACACACACACACACACACACACACACACACACACACACACACACACACACACACTTTCTCACATTGGACATAACGCAGCATGGCTTCTTCATAATATTGCATTTCTCAGTGTGAATTGCACGCACACGCACACGCACGCACACACACACACACACACACACACACACACACACACACACACACACACACACACACACACACACACACACACACACACACACACACACACACACACACACACACACACACACACACACACACACAGAAATGTAAAGCAAAAAATGTGTTTACCGTTTATCAACTGCAGTGTAAAGTGGCCTGTATTGTACGTGTGTGTCCTTGGCATTTAGCCGTATCTCTCGCCATATGGGGTTTGTACATGTGTGTGTGTGTGTGTGTGTTTGTGTGCCTTTTGCTGCCATCATAACCGCCTGAAAACATACACGATAAGATCACCCCACACACACACACGCACACACACACACACACACACACGCGCACGCGCACACGCACGCACACGCACACGCACACGCACACGCACACGCACACACACACGCACACACACAGGCAGCGGCAGTCAAACTCCATTCCGTTTCCAATATGATTTCCAAATGTATTGTGAAGGCAGTCAATTGTCATCCTATCAAGCCTGGTTGGAACAGAATGCTAAACCACAGTAAAAACCCCACAGTGTCAATGTATCCATATAGTAATATGAGAGTGTATGAGTGTACACTCTCATTTGTACGCTCTCAGAGTTAAAGGAGAATTTCGGACAAGCCTTTTTCTTACACTTTATATGATATCATGATATTCTAGGACGAGAGAACATTTTCTTAACTCCACCGCAGCTAAAAGAAATGAGCGAACGGTCCATGCAGATCGCATATTTGAATAGCTTTTTGTGTTTTGTTTTGTTTGTGAGATCTGGCGTACACAGTGACAGAACACTCTCCACGGTGTTTCTCTAGAATGCGCCCCAACGGAAGTCCCGCTAGACGGGATTTCACCCGGTGAAATCTCGTTTCTACCGTACCACTCGTCCTAGGATTTCATAACGTCATATAAAGGTACGAAAAAGGCTAGTCCGAAATTCTCTTTTAAGTTAGAAAGGAGTAGTTCACCCCAAAAAAAGTATTTATTTTCTATCAAATACACGCCCCATGAAGCCTTGTATTCATGGAGATTTAGTTTTAGTTTTTGTCGCATTCCTGAGACAATAATTTGATGACTGGGTGTAGGTGTATTTCAAGTAGACTTGGAGTCTCCACACTATCTCGACACTATTATCTCCACACTACTTGGAGTCTCCACAAAGGAGACACAAAGAGTCTCCTTTGTGTCTCCTACTGGATACGTTAGCATCTTTCCGCCGGTAATCAAATTATTGGCTTAAAACCTCCATGAATTCAAGGCTTCATGGGGCGTGTAATTGATTGGGTGAACTACTCCTTTAATACTGGACTTCTGATCTCAGAAAGAGCAGATTTATACTCTTCTCTACATGAGGGGGGGGGGGGGGGTAGTGTGACTGTCACTGTATCCTCATTACAAACGTTATGATTAAGTCCATTAATCACAGTAGCAGTATAGCCTACTAATAACATTAGCATAATGTATGTTAATTATCCTGTAGTTTAACCCTTTGTGGACGTATATGTAGATGATCTAAACTATAATACCGGCTGCTTACTAAACCTCTTCAGCTCCCAGGAATGAGTTCCCACAATGGGAAAACAGTAGTGTAAAACATAGCCTATATACTAGCAGTAAAACAGGCATTTCAATAAGAGATGGGAGTGTGTCAGTACTATGGGGAGGATGGGGGTGTAGAGCTGAAATGTCACCATAACACTTCATAGAGGCAGACGGGGGACGGGGGACGGGGGACGGGGGGGGGGGGGGGTAGGGAGAGGGTCCTTACTGACGATGATGGTCAGAGACACAGACTCAGACACACGCGGAGGAATAACAACTGAATTTATTATTATTACTCGCCTTTGTTGCTCGTTCAATTCTGATCGGGTCAGCTAATAGGGATACAGCACACGTCCTAGGGGTCTGCAGAGGTACTGCAGGGGGTATGTGTCGAGAGAACGTAGAAAATGGGAGAATTCATGTCACTGCTATGTTTAATAACACGCCAAGCTTGGAGATCTGCTACCGTTGCTACTTTTTTTTATTTGGATCTTGAACAGAAACAGTTTTGGAGATATGAGGTTCCCCCCTGACAGAGACAACATGAATGACATCATTGCTATTATTAGGCAACATCGTGCTGAGATGCAGTCGAGTCCCAGAGGGCCGTACGAACGTGCGATCTTTAACTCTTGAGAGCGTAAAATGAAACCAAATGGACCCTTACGGGTCCATTTGGTTTCATTTTACGCTCTCAAGAGTTGAATTATTGTTAAACATCTGCATTAGTTAATTAAATAATTGTTATTTTGATCAACGTGTGCCTGTCATCTATATGGAACCAACATCAATACAGCATGGATGGAATCGTGGACACAATCTTATCCAACAATAACAAAATAAGCTTTGTCAGTGATGTCAGACTTTGGTGCTTTATTATTACTGAACAACAGGTCTGATTGAACAATCTAATCAGGACATAAAATGACACCAGACTGAAGGGCTTTACTTTACACAACATTTCCACACCACCAGCATTTTGTCTTAACTGCCCTTTGTCAAACAACAACAATCTACAATTCTTATGGAAGGACGTTCTCACAGTGGAGGGTGAATCCACCGTTGAAATCTATCCAGATGAACTAGGCTGTTAAAGTCCATGAAGATGACATGATCTGGAAGGACGGCCTGTTAAACTCAGACCTCGGGGACGTTAAGTAGTATCCTTTAATGAGCGAGACGTGACCCAGATTATGGTTAAGATGAGGAGAGGAACATCGTTCACCACCCGGGACGACCAACCACTCTAATGGTTTAATAACACACTGAACGATACAGATTTTACAATCTGAAAACACTGATTGACACAACAAGCATTCATCAGATGCATACGAGAGCATCAAAGATGCATTTAACAACTTAAACAAATCATTCTACTACTCTGCCACCACATGTGGAATTCCCTGACATTAAACGATGTGAATCACTGTTTTTTGTCAAAACTCGCCTGAAAAAGCATCTGTCTACAAAAAAAAAAAAAAAAAACTACAAGTCACACACATAGGTGTGACTGCAGGCAGGGCCATGCAGTCATGACTTATATGGGGATTGATGGGGCGGCTCCCTATGGTAATTAGGATGCTAATAATTGGGATTGGTGGGGCGTCTACCTATGGTAATTATAGGATTAACTGGCACACCCCTTCAAGTTACAAGGATTGGGATTCATCATCATAAGAACATAGTTACGAACAATTCTGCCTTTTAAGAACGTTTCATGAATCTGTGACTTGACTTCACAGAGAGAGAGAGAGAGAGAGAGAGAGAGAGAGAGAGAGAGAGAGAGAGAGAGAGAGAGAGAGAGAGAGAGAGAGAGAGAGAGAGAGAGAGAGAGAGAGAGAGAGAGAGAGAGAGAGACAGAGACAGAGAGACATAGATAGTAAGTATAATGGCCTCCAGCAGTCACAGCGGTTCATCGTCCTATCAGGGCCAGTGTGTCAGTGGACACAGAGAAACTCTTCTCTTCCACCAGCCTGACCCACCACAGCTATCAGAGCTTTACGTAAGCCATGCGCCTCTGCCTTTTTGTCCTTCCTCCACCGGCTACATAATATAATACTGTCTGTCTGTCTGTCTGTCCTTCCGTCCGTCCGTCCGTCTGTCCGTCCATTGAACCAACGAGTGCCATAATCCGTTAAGACCGGGCTATTCAAAAATAGCAGATCTACAAGCTCATAGCGCGGCACCAAGTGCCGCGCTATGAGCTTGTAGATCTGCTATTTTTTGAAAAATCATGAACATTTATGCAAATCTTTGAATAAATATTTTGGGTTCTGGGGGGGTCCCTGGAAAAACTTATTTTGAGATGGGGGTCCACGGCCAAATACGTATCATTTTGGGGGTCCTTGACAACCACTGATATTATAGCAACATTTTCTTTTCAAAAATGTGAATACATTGTGTAGATGTGTTCCCGTATTGAATGGGTGAAGAGGCTACAAAGTGAACAGCAGTGATGATGTTACTAGAAATATGATATGCTCTCTGTCAGGGTGGAAACCTCATACGTCCAAAACCAACCCGATCGCCAGAGGAAATGTTCTCATTGAACGTTTTTCAACGTTTCTCAAAATCCGTGCATAGACTACTGGAAAACCACAAATTCCGTGCATAGCCGCCTCGCATCTCCCCCATTGTGACTAAACCATTTCGGAGGCGCGCAGTCTCAAGGGAATTGTCGCCGTGTGAAGGACCACCGAGCGAGCTAAAGCGAGCGAGTTGCCGTCCTGAACATTGCGACATTCCCTTGAGCCTACTCAGCGCCGTTTGAGTTACGTACCGATAGGCACAGAATCGTAAATGTTGTTGTGGGGACTGCTTTGCTTCCTGGTTTTTCCGGGTTGCGACTGGTTACGCCCACCGTGGGACTCCCCGTACATATGCACGGAATTTGGGGGTTTCTAGGGGACTATGCACGGAATGACATGCACAAATCCGTGCAATGTATACTAATTCTCTGGCGATCAGGCTGCCAAAACGCTTACTTTTCAGGATTCAAGCAAAAAAAATAGCAGATCTACAAGCTGGAAAACCGTGGCTTCGCGCCGCGTTTCTGCTCGTGTACTTTTGGCGCTTTCGTGTGACGCCGTAGTACGACCAAGTAGGGGCGTTCATTTATGAGAAAGCACAAAAGGTTAAACTACGGAGATAAGAGGGTTTCTGTCCCGAACAGCACACCGATGTCTCTTTTTCCTCTGGCTGCTTGTACGAGGATCAGGGAGAAGAATGGCCTCTGTGTCTGAGACACCTTGACATTACAATACCACTGGAAATGAGATGTCAGCGTATCGCCGTGTCCCTGTGTCTCTGTGGCACCGGCAGGCGGCCGGGCGGGCGGGCCAGCGGTGCGGGCCCCCCGCCCGCCCCCCCCCCCCCCCCCCACCTCTAAAATTGTCTCATGTTCCAGCCAGTCAGTGACTGGCAGCCAGCCGTATAGCCTGTACTGTATAACAGATGAATTATTCAAAACACGGCACATCAGGAAAGCAATGATGTTTTTTCCTGGATGCAGAGCATGGACACAAATGGAAGGGAATAATATTATATGACACACGTGTAGAGTTTACAGTGTCTGTGTTAAAGAGAGGCAATCATTTTAACCCAGTGATTCTAAACCTTGTTGTTTTTTTCTTTCATTTCAAGGACCCCCACAGTTTGACATGTGTTAGGCCGTGGACCCCCATATGATACCATGTTATTGTGCAGAGGTTAAACATTAATAATGTACAACACACTGATAATTCTCCATTCACCTTATGGCTAAACCTTGTGTACAGTATTGTACCGGATGGATATGCTATATGTGTAAATATGTAGATAACATTGTTTTTTTTAATCTTTCTTGCTTTTTCCCCCTTGCCCGTTACGGCCCACGGTCTTAACCCATTAAGACCTGGAACACATCTGTGTCACTTTTTGATTTGAGCTAAAAAGCATTATTTTACACTTTGGCTATTCAATTTTCAAACATTTTAGTACTTTTACTTTTGGTACTTTAAGTATATTTTGATGCCAATATTTTTGTACTTTTACTCAAGTAACATTTTGAGCACAGACCTTTTACTTGTAACAGAGTCTTTTTATAGTGTGGTATTGCTACTTACAGTAAGTAAAATACCTGAGTACCTTTTCCACCACTACTATTGGCTCATACTAAAACATGACGTACTGTACGTGTAGGCAGAAGAATAGGTGCAGAAACAGTGACTCATCCACAGCATGTTGTGTGTGTGTGTGTGTGTGTGTGTGTGTGTGTGTGTGTGTGTGTGTGTGTGTGTGTGTGTGTGTGTGCGTGTGTGTGCGTGCGTGCGCGTGCGTGTGCGTGTGTGTGTGTGTTGCTGGGGAAGCACCGCTGCATGTGTTGTTTATGCACGCATGCATGCACATTCTGCAGATCAACAATAACAGGCCAATGCAGGAAGGCTAAGATAAGATATTGATTGAGGCTTAGTGATTGTGTCAGCCCCCCCCCCCATCAGTATGCAGGCCCAAGAAGCATGGAGTTGGTTGCATTGCCATCAATATATCGGTTACCATAAAGGAGGCTGCACTCGATTGGTCTCAACCAAGGGGCCAGCCTGAGATTTTTTACATTGACACCAATACGGAAGAGACAGTTCATATCAATGGCCTGTAGTTTAGCTGTTTTACCCCTGCTGGTGTCAGAAAGAATTTATTTTAACGCAAACAGATGGGTTTTTGACAAACTTGAGACTAGGTTTTCTTACCTTAATAAAAATGGTCATAAATACTATATGCTTCCAGTCGCTAGTTTAAAGTTCCATCATCATAAATTATGGTCCCATTTATTCTAAAATTGACGATACAGTAGGTTATGCTCTGGGGGGGGGGGGGGGTGATTTGATTGACAAGCTACACAACCAATAGCATTCATTCCCCGCCCCCGCTTTTGATTGACAAGCTACCCAACCAATAAGGGTCTGGTGTCATTCTGCAGGATATGACGTGATATTGAAAGATGGCGGATTGCACACAGCTGACCAATCGGCTTCATTTACGATCTGTAGAGTGTAGGGGCGTGACGCTGTCCATTCATTTTATACAGTCTATGGTCGCAACACAAAGGCTACAGGACTGATTACCCATTTTTTTTAAAATATACTTTTTTGGCTTTTTCTGCCTTTTATTTATAGTAGACAGTATTTAGACAGGAAATGGGGAGAGAAAGACGGGCAGTGACACACAGCAAAGGTCGTCGGGATCTGGGACTCGAACCTGCGACACGCTGTCAGGCTTGTTGCATTGGAGCCTTGGTGCCCAGACCGCTACGGCGGTCCGGGCCAGGACAGACTGATAATAACCTCAGTCCAATTCCATGAAGAGAGCTGTGTTTTATGTGTCAGTTATACTGTGGAATAGTCTTCCAAGTGAGATTCGTAACACCGAAGAGAAAGCCTGTGTTTACATGGAAAATTAGACTTCATAATACTGTACACTCAGAACATACAATAACATATTTCTTACATACCAGACTGATAGTCCTACTTTTAATGTTAAATCTGTGTCATTTTTTGCATTTTAGCTATAGCCATCTTTTCATACTTTTGGCTATTCAAAAATAGCAGATATACAAGCTTGTAGATCTGCTATTTTTTTTTAAATCTTGAACATTTGAGCAAATCTTTGAATCCATGTGTTTTCTTTGAAACAACATTTTTAACTCAAATCTTAGCTTCTGGGGGGTCCCTGGAGCAACATATTTTGAGATGGGGGTCCGTGGCCAAATACATATAATTTTGGGGGTCTTTGACATGGAAAAGGTTTGAACACCACTAATACAGAAACATACGTTTTTCAGAAAACTGATAGGATTTAGAAGACATTTGTAGAATCGGTCTCAGGCCTTAATGGGTTACGGCATCGTCAGCTAATGGGGATCTATATGAATAAACGAGTATAAACAGACACGGGGTCCAGCATGTGGTGACATGTTCCTTCTGCCCATCAAAGAGCTCCTCCTCCCCTCCTGCTCTGCTGTTTTAGTCGGTGGAACCAGAAGAGAGGAATTTAAATATAAAGCAAAGCTTGTCTTTGTAACCGAACGGCACCACATGTCACACAGTGTTTAAAGATGGAGCTGTCATCTATCTTCTGTGTGTGCGTGTGTGTGTGTGTGTGTGTGTGTGTGTGTGTGTGTGTGTGTGTGTGTGTGTGTGTGTGTGTGTGTGTGTGTGTGTGTGTGTGTGTGTGTGTGTGTGTGTGTGTGTGTGTGTGTGTGTGTGTGTGTGTGTGTGTGTTCAGACACACAGCCTGCAGCCTGTAGGCCTCAAAGCTGTGTACCAACATACTGCACGGTGGGGGAGGGGATAGTGTATATAGTATAAGCACTGAACACACATACATACATACGCATGCACACACACACACACACACACACACACACACACACACACACACACACACACACACACACACACACACACACACACACACACACACACACACACACACACACACACACACACACACACACACACACACACACAGTGCTTGCCTTGCACCACATGAAGAATTGAAGAACAAGGATTAAACAAACCTGTTGTAAACAACAAGGACCCGATAGAATTCACATCACATCACTGTCAAATGAAGACCTCATGTCCACAACCATTCCTTTAAAGAACAACACACTATTATAATAGTGACAATAGTCGTTACAAGCTCACTGTGAGCTTGTAGATCTGCTATTTTCACTACTTATGTGCAACACTCTTGTATGGGGCATGTATTTGCTACAAAACATACATAGTTTAAATATGGATTTTTATGGATACAAGTTTTAAAGACATACAGACGTGTCAGTGTTGTTAAAGACATACAGACGTCTCAGTGTTATTAAAGACATACAGACGTCTCAGTGTTAAAGACATACAGACGTCTCAGTGTTAAAGACATACAGACGTCTCAGTGTTAAAGACATACAGACGTCTCAGTGTTATTAAAGACATACAGACGTCTCAGTGTTAAAGACATACAGACGTCTCAGTGTTAAAGACATACAGACGTCTCAGTGTTAAAGACATACAGACGTCTCAGTGTTGTTAAAGACATACAGACGTCTCAGTGTTAAAGACATACAGACGTCTCAGTGTTAAAGACATACAGACGTCTCAGTGTTGTTAAAGACATACAGACGTCTCAGTGTTGTTAAAGACATGCAGACGTCTCAGTGTTAAAGACATACAGACGTCTCAGTGTTGTTAAAGACATACAGACGTCTCAGTGTTAAAGACATACAGACGTCTCAGTGTTAAAGACATACAGACGTCTCAGTGTTAAAGACATACAGACGTCTCAGTGTTGTTAAAGACATACAGACGTCTCAGTGTTAAAGACATACAGACGTCTCAGTGTTAAAGACATACAGACGTCTCAGTGTTAAAGACATACAGACGTCTCAGTGTTGTTAAAGACATACAGACGTCTCAGTGTTGTTAAAGACATACAGACGTCTCAGTGTTGTTAAAGACATACAGACGTCTCAGTGTTGTTAAAGACATACAGACGTCTCAGTGTTAAAGACATACAGACGTCTCAGTGTTAAAGACATACAGACGTCTCAGTGTTGTTAAAGACATACAGACGTCTCAGTGTTGTTAAAGACATACAGACGTCTCAGTGTTAAAGACATACAGACGTCTCAGTGTTGTTAAAGACATACAGACGTCTCAGTGTTGTTAAAGACATACAGACGTCTCAGTGTTAAAGACATACAGACGTCTCAGTGTTGTTAAAGACATACAGACGTCTCAGTGTTAAAGACATACAGACGTCTCAGTGTTAAAGACATACAGACGTCTCAGTGTTGTTAAAGACATACAGACGTCTCAGTGTTAAAGACATACAGACGTCTCAGTGTTGTTAAAGACATACAGACGTCTCAGTGTTAAAGACATACAGACGTCTCAGTGTTGTTAAAGACATACAGACGTCTCAGTGTTAAAGACATACAGACGTCTCAGTGTTGTTAAAGACATACAGACGTCTCAGTGTTAAAGACATACAGACGTCTCAGTGTTAAAGACATACAGACGTCTCAGTGTTGTTAAAGACATACAGACGTCTCAGTGTTAAAGACATACAGACGTCTCAGTGTTGTTAAAGACATACAGACGTCTCAGTGTTAAAGACATACAGACGTCTCAGTGTTGTTAAAGACATACAGACGTCTCAGTGTTGTTAAAGACATACAGACGTCTCAGTGTTGTTAAAGACATACAGACGTCTCAGTGTTAAAGACATACAGACGTCTCAGTGTTAAAGACATACAGACGTCTCAGTGTTAAAGACATACAGACGTCTCAGTGTTAAAGACATACAGACGTCTCAGTGTTAAAGACATACAGACGTCTCAGTGTTAAAGACATACAGACGTCTCAGTGTTGATAAAGACATACAGACGTCTCAGTGTTGTTAAAGACATACAGACGTCTCAGTGTTGTTAAAGACATACAGACGTCTCAGTGTTGTTAAAGACATACAGACGTCTCAGTGTTGTTAAAGACATACAGACGTCTCAGTGTTAAAGACATACAGACGTCTGTTAAAGACATACAGACGTCTCAGTGTTGTTAAAGACATACAGACGTCTCAGTGTTAAAGACATACAGACGTCTCAGTGTTAAAGACATACAGACGTCTCAGTGTTAAAGACATACAGACGTCTCAGTGTTAAAGACATACAGACGTCTCAGTGTTAAAGACATACAGACGTCTCAGTGTTAAAGACATACAGACGTCTCAGTGTTAAAGACATACAGACGTCTCAGTGTTAAAGACATACAGACGTCTCAGTGTTGTTAAAGACATACAGACGTCTCAGTGTTGTTAAAGACATACAGACGTCTCAGTGTTGTTAAAGACATACAGACGTCTGTTAAAGACATACAGACGTCACAGTGTTGTTAAAGACATACAGACGTCTGTTAAAGACATACAGACGTCTCAGTGTTGTTAAAGACATACAGACGTCTGTTAAAGACATACAGACGTCTCAGTGTTAAAGACATACAGACGTCTCAGTGTTAAAGACATACAGACGTCTCAGTGTTAAAGACATACAGACGTCTGTTAAAGACATACAGACGTCTCAGTGTTGTTAAAGACATACAGACGTCTCAGTGTTAAAGACATACAGACGTCTCAGTGTTGTTAAAGACATACAGACGTCTCAGTGTTAAAGACATACAGACGTCTCAGTGTTGTTAAAGACATACAGACGTCTCAGTGTTGTTAAAGACATACAGACGTCTCAGTGTTGTTAAAGACATACAGACGTCTCAGTGTTGTTAAAGACATACAGACGTCTCAGTGTTAAAGACATACAGACGTCTCAGTGTTAAAGACATACAGACGTCTCAGTGTTAAAGACATACAGACGTCTCAGTGTTAAAGACATACAGACGTCTCAGTGTTAAAGACATACAGACGTCTCAGTGTTGTTAAAGACATACAGACGTCTCAGTGTTAAAGACATACAGACGTCTCAGTGTTAAAGACATACAGACGTCTCAGTGTTGTTAAAGACATACAGACGTCTCAGTGTTGTTAAAGACATACAGACGTCTCAGTGTTGTTAAAGACATACAGACGTCTCAGTGTTAAAGACATACAGACGTCTCAGTGTTGTTAAAGACATACAGACGTCTCAGTGTTAAAGACATACAGACGTCTCAGTGTTGTTAAAGACATACAGACGTCTCAGTGTTGTTAAAGACATACAGACGTCTCAGTGTTGTTAAAGACATACAGACGTCTCAGTGTTAAAGACATACAGACGTCTCAGTGTTAAAGACATACAGACGTCTCAGTGTTAAAGACATACAGACGTCTCAGTGTTAAAGACATACAGACGTCTCAGTGTTGTTAAAGACATACAGACGTCTCAGTGTTAAAGACATACAGACGTCTCAGTGTTGTTAAAGACATACAGACGTCTCAGTGTTGTTAAAGACATACAGACGTCTCAGTGTTGTTAAAGACATACAGACGTCTCAGTGTTGTTAAAGACATACAGACGTCTCAGTGTTGTTAAAGACATACAGACGTCTCAGTGTTAAAGACATACAGACGTCTCAGTGTTGTTAAAGACATACAGACGTCTCAGTGTTAAAGACATACAGACGTCTCAGTGTTGTTAAAGACATACAGACGTCTCAGTGTTAAAGACATACAGACGTCTCAGTGTTGTTAAAGACATACAGACGTCTCAGTGTTGTTAAAGACATACAGACGTCTCAGTGTTGTTAAAGACATACAGACGTCTCAGTGTTAAAGACATACAGACGTCTCAGTGTTAAAGACATACAGACGTCTCAGTGTTAAAGACATACAGACGTCTCAGTGTTAAAGACATACAGACGTCTCAGTGTTAAAGACATACAGACGTCTCAGTGTTGTTAAAGACATACAGACGTCTCAGTGTTAAAGACATACAGACGTCTCAGTGTTAAAGACATACAGACGTCTCAGTGTTGATAAAGACATACAGACGTCTCAGTGTTGTTAAAGACATACAGACGTCTCAGTGTTAAAGACATACAGACGTCTCAGTGTTGTTAAAGACATACAGACGTCTCAGTGTTGTTAAAGACATACAGACGTCTCAGTGTTGTTAAAGACATACAGACGTCTCAGTGTTGTTAAAGACATACAGACGTCTGTTAAAGACATACAGACGTCTCAGTGTTGTTAAAGACATACAGACGTCTCAGTGTTAAAGACATACAGACGTCTCAGTGTTAAAGACATACAGACGTCTCAGTGTTAAAGACATACAGACGTCTCAGTGTTAAAGACATACAGACGTCTCAGTGTTAAAGACATACAGACGTCTCAGTGTTAAAGACATACAGACGTCTCAGTGTTAAAGACATACAGACGTCTCAGTGTTAAAGACATACAGACGTCTCAGTGTTGATAAAGACATACAGACGTCTCAGTGTTAAAGACATACAGACGTCTCAGTGTTAAAGACATACAGACGTCTCAGTGTTAAAGACATACAGACGTCTCAGTGTTGTTAAAGACATACAGACGTCTCAGTGTTAAAGACATACAGACGTCTCAGTGTTAAAGACATACAGACGTCTCAGTGTTAAAGACATACAGACGTCTCAGTGTTAAAGACATACAGACGTCTCAGTGTTAAAGACATACAGACGTCTCAGTGTTAAAGACATACAGACGTCTCAGTGTTAAAGACATACAGACGTCTCAGTGTTGTTAAAGACATACAGACGTCTCAGTGTTGTTAAAGACATACAGACGTCTCAGTGTTGTTAAAGACATACAGACGTCTGTTAAAGACATACAGACGTCACAGTGTTGTTAAAGACATACAGACGTCTCAGTGTTGTTAAAGACATACAGACGTCTGTTAAAGACATACAGACGTCTCAGTGTTGTTAAAGACATACAGACGTCTCAGTGTTAAAGACATACAGACGTCTCAGTGTTAAAGACATACAGACGTCTGTTAAAGACATACAGACGTCTCAGTGTTGTTAAAGACATACAGACGTCTCAGTGTTAAAGACATACAGACGTCTCAGTGTTGTTAAAGACATACAGACGTCTCAGTGTTAAAGACATACAGACGTCTCAGTGTTGTTAAAGACATACAGACGTCTCAGTGTTGTTAAAGACATACAGACGTCTCAG
>NC_139952.1:49007229-49049729 GCF_963454915.1 Gymnoscopelus microlampas | reverse complement strand
GGTGTAAAGTAACTAAGTACACATACTCAAGTACTGTACTTAACACATTCGGTGCCAGAATGTTATAATAACAGATTACATTCGGTGCCAGAAATCTCACCGTTGAGCTGCGCGACGATGTTTAAGCTGTAGACTCCACGACGAGCGATCCATGTGAAACAAAGCATGCGTGCATTTAGCACAATGGTCCTGGCTAACGCCTGGAACGATAGCATCTTTCACGCGGGTCACAATGGCGCAGCGATCGCACATACAAAATGAGTTGTTTTCCCCAACGTAAAACGTTTCGGAGTTAAAGGGGTTTTAGAGAAGAAGCGGATGGGGAGCCATGTTTTTTGGAATGGTGATCTATAAGGCCCTTCCTTCTCAGAATCACCGTGGGTGATTCTGAGAAGCTCCAGCCCCTCCCGTGTGGAAAAAAACGAAAAAAAACAAAGAGACTGAAAACACGGTTCAGACCGTGTTCGGCACCCGATGTGTTAAGTACAATGTTGAGGTATTTTTACTTTACTGGAGTATATATAAGCACAAAGAACAAAACAAGTACATTAGGCTATACCATTAAGACAAGTAACACCAATGAACATTGAGGTGACGATTATCCATGGACGCAAGTTTGGTTTGCTTAATGCCTCTCCTTGAGGTTGAATTTGAAAGTCAAATAATTGGTGCTCTCTCTTAATCCATTAAGACCAGGAATGCATCTGTGTCATTTTATGATGTCTTTGGCTATTAAAACAGATCTTCAAGCTCATAGCGCGGCACCGAGTGCCGCGCTATGAGCTTGTAGATCTGCTATTGTTTCTTTAATCGTGGAAGATGTGTTTAAGTGTTTTGAGGAGAACATATTTTGAGATGAGGTCAAATAATTGGTGCTCTCTCTTAATCCGGTAGTAAGGCGTTTTGTCCAAGCGTACTACATCTTTATGGTACAATAGAGTCCTCTGGTAGTCGTTATGTCTGTATGGTATAATACAGTCTCCTCTGGTCGTGACAAGGAAGGCTGGAAGGATGGCGTAGTGCCTGTTCTGTTCTGTTCTGTGTGACGTAGTGATGCCACTGTATTCAGCCTCAGGAAGACACACACTGTAGGAAGAATACCTTATACCTGCAGGTCTTAGAACATTGTTTCTCTTTGCAGACATCACTGTTTGGTGGGTTCATAGATTGTTTGGACTGGGTTGAATCTACAGATCTAACAAACAAACAAACAAAAAAAAACTACAGGATTGATTCATAACCTTCATATTCCATGAACCGTACACAGTGAAATCCTCAGTGTTAATGTATCCATTTATAATGCAGAGAGTGTACACAACTACAAATGAATGCAATTGTAACAAGACTAAGAATAATAGCTTGAGTTTATATAGCTCCTTTCACGAAGCCCAAGGACCCTTTACATCAAAGGACAACCAACAACCAACAAACAAATGAAACAACAAACGACTGCTTGCCTAAAGCCTGAGAGAATAGATGTCTTTTCAAGGCAGCCTTAAAACAGTCCAGAGTTCCAGCAAAAGGCGGATCTCCATTGGGAGAGATATTGGCTCTCTGAGTTTAATCCATTCAGTCCGGGAACGCATCTGTGTCATTTTAAGATTTCTTTGGCTATTGAAAAATAGCAGATCTACAAGCTCGTAGTGCGTATTTTTGGAAAACTCGTGAATTTTTTTTTTTTTGCAAATCTTTGAATATTTTTTAAGCCAACGTTTGTAACTCAAATTTTATCCTTGAACAACATATTTTGAGATGAGGGTCCGCGGACATATTTTGGGTGGTCCTTGACACGAAAAAGCTTGAGCACCACTGATTATAACAACATACGTTTAAAAAAAAAGATTTGCAAAAAAGTTCAGTATTTTTCCCAAAAGAATAGCAGATCTATAAGCACGTAGCTTGTATATTTGCTGTTATTGAATAGCCCAAAGTATAACGTAATGGTTATAAGCAACAACTAAAAAAAAATCTAAAATGTTACAGTATATGCCTTCCTGGATTGAATGAGATAAAACAACAGGATTTGATGGTGTCATTGATGTGAAGACAGTAAAGACATGTTGCCTTGTTGTGCGTCATCCACTGGTCTCAGCGCTCTGTGATAAACTGAAGATGATGTGATCTCTGGAACTCAGGATTTCAATTAAAGCTCACAGTATCTGCAAGCTCCTCGGGCGCTCTTTGTGTGTGTGTGTGTGTGTGTGTGTGTGTGTGTGTGCGCGTGTGCATGCGCGTGCGCGTGTGCGTGTGCTTTCGTGTGTGCGTGTGCGTGCGTGCGTGCGTGCGCGCGTGTGTGTGTGTGTGTGTGTGTGCGTGTGTGCGTGCGTGTGTGTGCGTGTGTGTGTGTCGTCAGATGAAAGCTCCCCTATATAGGAGTTTGATTGAATGAGATGTGATTAATCTCTATCTCGCCCAGGAGAAGATAACCGCTCGCTTTCCAACCAAACACCAGATTAGAACTTACATATATTTCCGCACGATTATGCACAGCAGAGAGGAGGTGTAACGGATCGGTTCTATAGAGAGTTTGTCTAACAGATAAAATAAAGGATCTCTCTCTCACCCAGTGGTGTAAAGTAACTAAGTACATGTACTCAAGTACATGTACTTAAGTACAATTTTGAGGTATTTTTTACTTTACTGGAGTATTTCCAATTTTCAGTACTTTTACTTAATATTGTACTTTTACTCCACTACAATTATTTGAAAACTTTAGTTACTAGTTACTTTGCAAATATCAATTACTATATTATAAAACATACATTAACCACTTTAGTCCTATTTTATACCATAGGCTATCTGAAAATAACCGATCTACAAGCTCACAACGCGTCACATCACGACGCGCTGTGAGCTTGCAGATCTGCTATTTTCAAGCATTTTAGTACTTTTACTTTTGGTACTTTAAGTACATTTTGACACCAATACTTTTGTGCTTTTACTCAAGTCAATTTTTAATTCCGGGACGTTTACTTGTAACGGAGTATTTCTATATTGCAGTATTGATACTTTTACTTAAGTAAAATATCTGAGTACTTTTTCCAGCACTACTCTCACCCCACCCCCCACACTGTGATGACTTCTTCCTCTCTCTCTAATATTCATAACAGGACCTCCATCATCATCATCATCATCATCACACGCACAATCTTCAAATGCACCGCACTGCTGCTGACTGTTGTATATTAATGTGGTCGAATTAGCATACGGCTTTATTGAAATATTAATGTGCTCCGTTGCGCTCTTTCTAATGATGTGGGAGGAATAGCGGGGAGGGGGGGTAAGATGGGGGGGGGGGGGGGGCAGGTAGTTCAGGGTGTGGGGGCGGGATCACGACGTCGAACACGGGGGTGATGAGAGATGACAGCATGCAGCGCGACCGGCAACGTTTACGAGCAGTGGTGTAAAGTAGCTACGTACATTTACTCAAGTACTGTACTTAAGTACACTTTTGAGGTAATTTTACTTTACTGGAGCATTTCCAATTTTCAGTACTTTTACTTCTACTCCACTACATCACAGAGGCAAATATTGTACTTTTACTCCACTACAATTATTTGAAAACTTTAGTTGCTGGTTAATTATTACAAAACATACATACTGTAGTTATACATTAACCACTCTAGCCCTATATATACGTGTGATGAATTATGACATTTATCTGCTTGACCCAGTTCGCACATGTGGTGAATCACTCATCTACATAATAAGCACAATTAATACCCGTGATACGATGACTATTTCTATCCATTCTGTTCTTGTCCTTGTTTTCATATCTTCTGGTCACGTCAGTGTCCAATAGAGCACCGAAGTCTGACGTAATTTACACATCCTACCTGGGTTGTGGTTTTTCCCCCTCGTTCTGAATGCCCATAGACGTGTTTAATATCGGGTCATATAAGAACTGTGTTCCAAAAATAAACATATGACCCCGGAGGTTTGACTCTTATGGATATGAAGCATCAACTGACGGTTAGAAAACGATAATGTTACTTCCGACGAATTAGTTTAATTTTCGCCAGAAACAGACTGTATCAAATATGAGTGACTGACTATCATAAACCATACAGAACCACCTCCCTGACAATATCGCTGACACAGTTTGTTTATTTTTGGACAACAATTCTTATATGAGACGATTCTAAGATGACCCAATGTTATTCTCCATAGAGAAATGACTTTACGAACCAGGGGGTGGACGAGTGACGTCAGGACTTCTGTACTCTATACTGTATATTCTCTATGTGTGTATTGCACTTCAGAACTTGTCCTGTGACACTGCCTGGTGTCATCTTGTTCTGCGCGCACGCGACTCAATTGAAACATCACTCACCACCCTTAGTTAAATAGAGACTCTTCACATGATCGGTCAACCGAAATCACAACAATTTGGTGTCAGATGAAAACAGCATAATAGAGCATGACAATACTTAGACTACCTGAAACAACCCTTGCTTGGCCCTCTGCACTTGGACTGTCTGGGATTAGCGCGGTTGAAAGACCAATCAGAACAAGTATAGATATAAAAGTAGTTAAATACATTAACTGTACATTAAGTGGGTTTGTGTACAAATACAACCACAAAGAGCTGAATTCACACCCGCAGAAACAGTGTTCTGCTTCCTTGTTCTGAGAGAGCGGCGAGCGGAGGTCTAACGCATTGGTTCTCAAAGTGGGGTCCGGGGACCCCCAGGGGTACTTGAGGGGGTTCCAGGGGGTACCCAGCAAAATGTGTAAATATAGCATCAGAATATTTATGACCTTTTATACTTTGGCTATTCAAAAATAGCAGATCTACAAGCTCATAGCGCGGCACCGAGTGCCGCGCTATGAGCTTGTAGATCTTCTATTTTTGAAAAATCTTGAACATTTTTGCAAATCTTTGAATATATATTTTTGAAAGCGAACATTTGTAACTCAAATCTTTGCTTCTGGGGGGTCCCTGGAATGAAATATTTTTAGATGGGGGTCCACGGCCAAATACATATCAATTTGGGGGTCCCTGGCATGAAAAAGTTTGAGAACCACTGGTCTAACGTATTGTCCAAGGGCAAGATACAAGACTAGGCAAACATTGTGTACACATCAGTTGCATTAGAAATTGCTACAGGTGATGTAATGAATTGGGCGTCAGCGATAAAAATAATAACTCTGCCATCCTAGCGGTTGTTGCTGAGGTGTTTATCTGTTGAGGTGAACAAGCCTTCAGCATCTCAGCAGACATTATCGTACACAAGCAGTATTTCACACATGCAGCTGTCCAGGGCTGATACTACACACTACAGTATACACACTACAGTATACACACTACAATATACACACTACAATATACAAAGTACAGTCTGTTCACTACACAGACCGAGGATTAGAATCCATTGATTGTGTCTCATTTGCACTTTTGCCTTCAGGCTCTTGGCTGGGATGATAAACCCTGAATTCACCCACAGCCATGGAATGAGATATATTACACACCCACACACACACACACACACACACACACACACACACACACACACACACACACACACACACACACACACACACACACACACACACACACAGTATTAAATGAGTCATCAACATGTATGCAGTATGTTCTTTATAAATAACCTGTGGTGTGTGTACACTTCCTATCTCTTATACCGGTTCGATTCCCCCCAGGCTCCTTCTCCTGGCTACATGTCGAAGTGTCCTTGAGCCATTTAAAACCATTTACAATTTACAATGTAGTCATTTATCAGACACTCTTTATCCAGAGCAACTTATAATACACAAGGTAAACACATAGAATACATAGAGAAGGGGTAGACAACGAAAATATTTGGCACTGGGCAAACACGACCAGAAATAAGTCTGGCACTGAATGAGTTAACCCATTGAGACCTGAAGCCGATCCTACATGTCTCCTAAATCCCAACAGTTTTCTGAAAAACGTATGTTTCTATATCAGTGGTGCTCAAACTTTTTCATGTCAAGGACCCCCAAAATTATATGTATTTGGCCACAGACCCCCATCAAAATATCTAGTTCCAGGGACCCCCCAGAGGCAAAAATTTGAGTTAAAAATGTTCGCTTGAAAAATATACATATTCAAAGATTTGCACACATTTTCACGATTTTTCAAAAATAGCAGATCTACAAGCTCATAGCGCGGCACTCGGTGCCGCGCTATGAGCTTGTATATCTGCTATTTTTGAATAGCCCAAAGTGTAAAATAATGCTTTTTAGCTCAAATCTAAAAATGACACAGATCCAGGTCTTAATGAGTTAAGTACAGCACTTGAGTAAATGTACTTCGTTACTTTCCAACACTGAGAGTATAGCAGAACATTGGGAGTGATGTAAGTGCTCCTGACGAGTGGGCTGCTGGTTTCCTGCATGGTTTCCTCCACAGCGTCTGTCTGAGTGAACGTGTGCACCGTATAGATATAGAGCACATAACATTTAACCATGTTCCAGCGGTTACAGCGCAGTGTCAAATGTGAAGCACGTTGTAAAAGCTACATCTGAGTGAGTGGGTAAAAAGCACTGCATAGAAAGACACAGTCCATTTAGCATGCAGCCTACAGCCTACAGTCTGTTCTCCCGCTTCCTCTGCAGTCACAACGCTGAAGCCAGGGCCAGCATAGTGACAGTGGTGGGAAAAGTACTCACATTTTTTACTTAAGTAAAAGTATCAATGCCGCAATGTAGAAATACTCTGTTACAAGTAAAAGGCCTGTGTTCAAAATGTTACTTGAGTAAAAGTACAAAATTATTCACATCCAGATATACTTTAAATACCAAAAGTAAAAGTACAAACAAGCTCACAACGCGTCGCATCGTGACGCGTTGTGAGCTTGTAGATCGTCTATTTTCAAATAGCCTATATATAAAACAGGGTTCAATGTATGTTTTGTAAAAGTACAATATTTGCCTCTGTGATGTAGTGGAGTGGAAACAATTGGAGAAATACTGCTCAATTGAAGATGAAATTGGAAATCCTCCAGTAAAGTAAAAATCACACAGTCACAGTGGTCACAGTGGTCATCACAGTGATGGAAGTGATTCACTTACAAAAAAAACATAAAATTGTTTTTTTTTTCAAGTGATAGTCCTATTTACAAGGCTATGCACATGTGTCATGTGTTTCTAGCCAATCACAGTCCTGAATAGAGTCATGGTGGCCAATCACGGTGCAGGGTTAGGGGGGTACACTGGTGGCCAATCACAGCGCAGGGTTGGGGGGTGCAATTTGGATCGATGTCCAAACCTCACATATAGGGGCGGTTGCACCGCCCAAAAATACCTCAACATTTTACTTAAGTACAGTACTTGAGTAAATGTACTTAGTTACTTTACACCACTGCCATGCAGCCTACAGTATCCAGTGTGTTGTCCCTCTCCCCATGCAGTCAGAAGGCTGAGTCCAGGGCCAGCACAGGGACAATGACATTGCTGACGTCCACAATGTGACTCCAGCAGCACATTAGTCTGTCGTCGTCAGACAATAACCGGCATTAATATTTAATTTTAAACTATCATTTCATGGAGCAGGCTTGAGTAATAACCGCCTCATGGCCTGCAGTGATATATATGCACCATGGCTGCTCTATGTGAGCTCTAATGGAATTCTGAGCTCTCCCCCAGGACCATGTGCTGCATGGTGCTCACACAGAGAGAGAGAGAGAGAGAGAGAGAGAGAGAGAGAGAGAGAGAGACAGAGAGAGAGAGAGAGAGAGAGAGAGAGACTGCGGACCATGCACAGAAAGACACTGTTCATCTTATTCTGCATTCACTGTACTACAGCGTGGCTATTGTGGGAGAAACAATGACATATAGCATGCAAAAAAACATTGCGATTATTTTTTGTTGAATGGGAACAAACTCGGTCACTTCCTCAAACGTAGGCCTGATGGTTGGAGTGGTTCAGCCTGCTGACGCAGAGGTTCAGTCAGTCAGTCAGTCAGTCAGTCAGTCAGTCAGTCAGTCAGTCAGAGGCAAAATGCAACATTTTGACTCATGGCTGAAGAGAAACGTTCCTCTTTTGTCTTGAAAACTCAACACAGCCGACACGCTGTGAGTCACATGGGACAGACGAATAGATAGATAGATAGATAGATAGATAGATAGATAGATAGATAGACAGACTTATATTAGTCATTTAGTAGACGCTTCTATCCAAAGCGACTTATAACAATAAGTGCATTCAACATAGGTAGGCAAGAAAAACTACTAATCTCCAGAAGTCTGAAGTGCATTCTCTTCTAAAACAAGCAACTAAGAGCATACCTAGCGCTAAGGTAAAAGTGACATATATAAGCTACCTACTTTCTTAAACAGATGAGACACATAGGAACATAAAATGAGCAAGAACTAGTACAGGTAGGTACAACAGTAACATCACAATAAGGACGTACAGTACACTGGCTCAGAACACAAAGACAGATGGTTGTATAGACGATAGTCTATACAATCATCCTGCCTGATTCAGAACAAGATAGAGGGCATCAAGGTAAGACTATATATAGTTCTGACATCAGCAGCGCTAGACCACAGGTAACGTTACACTGTGATGCTACTATTACTACTGCTATGTTATTGTAGTGTCATGGTGGCCGCTGCACACCTGATTAGAAGTTGAATTGAACCATAAAAACAGATAAAGCTGTGTGTGTGTTCACACAGCGTGGCACACTGACTGCTGCGCGTCACGCGGGAGGCGGACGGACATGTTGTAAAACACAAACAAACGCACATCAAACGCACAACAATCACACACAAACATCACCGCAATCACATCCAACAAACACCCTGCCAAGCCCCAATCACTTTGCACAGCCGGACCCCTGAGAGAACCCCTATCCCCCTCCCCGGTGCCGCCCCTCTTGTTTGTGTCTGGAGCCTAGATAATGTGATTAAAACCAGAGAGTAGTTGATTACGGCACAGAGCCACTGATTGAAACAGGGAATAATTGTATTACTGTTCATATCGGCACGACCCAAACGCTTTATCAGCTCTCTGGGTGACATCGGCCAATTAAAACCTTCACAGCCTCACAGAAAACCATTGGTCTATAGCAGGGGTCTTCAACGTTTTCAGCCCAAGGACCCCCTAGCTGAGAGAGAGATGAAGCAGGGACCCCCTACTCTATATTGTATACAATTGTGTTTCAGATTCAACTTTGTTTTGTTTACGTGGTCTGCTCTTTTCCCCCCTCTACACCAAACCTCTTTGCCAAAAATAGCAGATCTACAAGCTCACAACGCCTCGCGCTGCGAGGCGTTGTGAGCTTGTAGATCTGCTATTTTTGGCTCAAGTTCTCCTCAGAAAAGGGATGTTAGGGTTCAAGTGGTTAAACATTCGACGATTAAGGTCTAATATGTCCACAATTGCTACAAATTGCTACAAAACCTGCAGTCATTTTGGACAAAAAAGCCAATTTCACATCGAGGTGCCCAGATGTCCCTATAGTGCCCACCTATCCTGTATCCGTCCAAAACGGTTCCTTTTTTATTATTATTATGGTAAAAAAAAACACATTTTAAAATAGTGAACATAGCCGATCTACAAGCTCACATCGTGTTGCATCGCGATGCGCTGTGAGCTTATAGATCTGATGTTTTCACTACTTTTATGTGATTTTTTTTTCTTTTTTTATGGAGATTTCTGCGAGGATATGAATCTAAAACAACCGCATGCTGCAGAGGATTCTAAAGATAGAAGAAGGTGTTGAAATATAATAAAACACATACAAGTGTAAATGTGTTAAAATACAGTATATTTTCAGCTTGGCTTACAGTACATTGTCCCGTCGTGCGGTGCCATCAGACAATGGCTCTTACTGTAAAAAATAAACCCAGCCAGAGAACTTTTTCACAGTAACACGAGTAACAGATGATGCCTTGTGTCTCTGTGACTCTGTAAAACACATTTTAATTGGCTCTTTTATACCGGCGCGGCGGCTTAACAATAGAGCGACGCGGCCTGCGTTGGCGAGGCTTTTGATAACTGCAGTCTTCCAGCATAAATAATGCATTTCAACAACGCTGACAAACAAACAAAATATCCCTCCATTGTTACGAGGAACAACGGCTAATTGGCTAATAATGGTTGTACATCATGGATGAGTGGTTTTAGGATGTTATAACACAATCCAATGACAACATCTGGTTAACCATTAAGAACTACAAAAATACATTATTTATAGTTTGCACTGCATTGTGTGAGTCTTTGCAGTGTATTAAATGCTATGTACTGATGCCAGTTCTTTGTCGTTCTGTTACATTTGTCGGAGGCCAAGGATGAAAATGGAAATACGTCGTGTTTAATCCTTGACGTTCTGAGGCATGTCTATATGTCGTGTTTTATTTGAACCTCAAATTGAATACATAAAAATGAAATCTAAATCACATTGGCGTCCCTATGTTGGGCATGTCGAATTCCCCCCATTGCCCCACCCCCCCCCAAAAAAAAACAACACAAAACATCTAAACGCTCATAACGGGTCGCATCGCGATGCATTATAAGCTTGTACATCAGCTATTTTTGAATGTTTTTTTTAATATATATATAAGGCTTAAGCGGTTAAGTGTAGGTTACGGACACCTACACAAAGTATTGGAGGGGTGTTCCATACGTGTTCATTTAGGAGCCACAGTGATTTTCAACGAGAGCGAATCTAATTGTCTTGGCGGTGTGTGGAATTATACCCACAATGCCCCAAGTGCTCCTGGGAGACCTGGATGTAGTAGAGAGAGAGAGAGAGAGAGAGAGAGAGAGAGAGAGAGAGAGGGGGGGGGGTGGTAGAGGGAGGGCGGTTGCCAAAACTGGGTGTGAGCGGGAGATGAATGGATCCCAGGGCCGCGATTGGCTGCCTGGTAGGGTGAACGCAGGGACAACCCCCTTAACATGCAACACAGAGCGTGCTCTCTCTCTCTCTCTCTCTCTCTCTCTCTGTCTCTCTCTCTCTCTCTCTCTCTCTCTCTCTCTCTCTCTCTCTGCAGAAAATATTTGTGGACATCAGCACTTTGTCTCGTTTCTCTTTTCTTTTGTATCCCCCCACAAAGTGCAAGCGCAGTATGCTATGGTTTGGCCACCATGATAACACAAGACCCTTATATGGTTTGATAACAAAGCCGTTATGGTTTATTGACTGTGGCCCCGTAACAAACAACAACAATCCCTGGGGAGCTATACAGTACTGTATGTGACATATACAGTAAGGTTTTGACATACATTACTGTATGTGACATACAGTATATGTCAGGACCAAACCTGGCAGTGGTGGAAAAAAACACTTTTTTAAAATACTTAATATTAAGACCTGAGGCGATTCTTAAATGTTTTTCTAAATCCTAACAATTTTTGGAAAAAAATCCCAACATTTTTTTTCCACATTTTTTCAAAAATAGCAGATCTACAATCTCATAGTGCGGCACTCGGTGCCGCGCTATGAGCCTGTATATCTGCTATTTTTGAATAGCCAAAGAAATCTAAAGTGACACAGATGTGTTCCAGGTTTTAATGGGTTAAGTATAATGATCAATACTGCAATTCTGGAATTCCAAATCTGGACATCCCCAAGACAAAGAAACCAACCTGGGGTGATATGACAGGGCCTTCTCAATGGCCGCCCCCCACCCTATGGAACTCACTCCCAGCTCACATCAAAGCTGCCCCCCCCCACCCTATTTAGAAAAGTGCTATGTAAATTGCATCTAATATTATTGTAACCCATGTTTTCACCCAGTTGCCAATTGCCTATGTAATCCTAGGCGCTACTCTTCCTCTGCAAGCCTAGGGAGAGCCCAGAACTGATCTCATGCCTCCTCCAATGCATGAGGAGCATGACAAGCCGCTTCTTATCACCTGACAGGGTGGAGTTAGTTTCCCCGGTAGGACGTAGCGCGTGGAAGGAACGCGTTATTCCAACCAGTTATTTTCCCCTCCATCAGGCGCCCCGCCTGACCAGGGGGAGGCAGTATAGAGACCAGGATTACTGCATGTTTTTTGTTAGGGTACCCACCCTAGAGCATTGGTTCTCAAAGTGGTGTCCGGGGACCCACAGGGGTCCTTGAGGGAGTTCCAGGGGGTCCTCAGCTAAATGATGGATAGTGAACCAAATGGACCCATACGGGTCTGTAACTCTGAGAGTTAAATTAACATTGATTTTACTATATAAATTGGGGTCCCAGAGATAGAAATACCATTAAATGGGGGTCTGTAGCCTAATGCATGTCAAACTGGGGGTCCTTGAAATTAAAACGGTTGAGAATCACTGCTAGAGCTGTAAAAATCTTCTCTTATGGGGGTCCCTGGCATATCTTTTTCAAATGGGGGTTTGCGGGCTAATAAGTGTCAATTTGGGGGTCCTTGACATGAAAAAGGTGTGAGAACCACTGGCCTAGAGCACACAGGGAAAACATGCAAACTCCACACAGAAAGGAGTTTTACAATTACTGTTCTTATGGTTTTTACTCTTAGACAAAATTACTTGTGCTTTTTGTTTCCTTACATGGTAAAGCCTCTTTGAGCGTCTATATATAAAAAAAGCTCTATATAAATCCGTAGTGTTTGTGACAAACAGCTGCATATCAGAGAGTTAATATTTATGGCAGCCTCGGGCAGGGCTCTGTGTTGAGCAGCAGAATCACTGATTAGAGACCCTCAAAGAGGTCGCTCTGATAAGATGCTCCTTGTGACCCACGAGTGCATTCATTAGCATCTCATTAACATCTCATTAATATACATGAGGTTGTGGTCAGTGGAATGTGCAGGTTTGCCGACATAATAATTTGCCACCGTGGGGAATTATGAAGACAGACAGACAGACAGACACACAGACAGAGAGTTTACAACGTAGGCATCTATCAGACGCTTCATCCAGAGCGACTTACAGTAAGCAAGGTAAACACATGCATCAAATGCAGAGAGACAGTGTGTCAGTGCCTCAGTAATGTACAATGAGACTATGCAAACTATAGGATTCCAGGTCTGCAAACTAACCTGGCATCTGTCTAAATAACATGCCATCTACATTTTTATTTTTACCTTTGCATAAGACTGCATGGTGGTCAAGGCTAAGGTGAATTCTGAAGAGGTGAGTCTTCAGATTACGGTGGAAAATTGGGTGTGAGTCTGCAGTTCTAACTGCAATGGAGAGTTTGTTGCACAGTTTGTGAGCCAGAAGGGAGAAGAGTCTAGGACGTGTGGAGCGTTGTCCAGGGTGTTTTAGAGAAGAGAGAAGAGTCTAGGACGTGTGGAGCGTTATCCAGGGTGTTTTAGAGAAGAGAGAAGAGTCTAGGACGTGTGGAGCGTTGTCCAGGGTGTTTTAGAGAAGAGAGAAGAGTCTAGGACATGGAGCGTGTTTTAGGGAAGATTCAGACAGCTTCCCTGTGTTAGCTGATCTGAGTGAGCGGGAGGGGTTGCAGGGTTGGATCAGGCTCTGAAGATATGGGGGTGCCATGCCTTTGATTGCTTTGTAGGCCAACGTCAGTGTTTTGTACTCTGAGCGGGCAGTAACTGGGAGCCAATGGAGGGAGAGGAGAAGGGGGGAGACATGTGGGAATTTTGGTTGGTTGAAGACCAAGCGTGCTGCGGCATTCTGGATCATTTGAAGGGGCTTAAGTACGCATGCTGGGAGACAGACAGAGCGTGACGACAGCACATGGGGAGTCGAAAAGTATTTTCATTAAGCACTTGGACCGTGATGTCATCATAGGACAGTGATGTCATCATTGGACAGTGATGTCATCATAGGACAGTGATGTCATCATTGGACAGTGATGTCATCATTGGACAGTGATGTCATTGTTGCTCATGTTAAACCCATTAAGTTATTGCCAGACCCAGGGGGTCGGCCTACATGAGGCTTTGTCGGTCGGTCGGTCTGTCCCTCTTTTCCTCTGTACACACGTCATGCGAAGTCCGGCCATTCAGATTTCAACCACTAGGGGTCTGGCAGTACCAGGTCTCCTGGTTCACTTGTTTTCTATAATCATGACCTTTCATATGACGTCATCATGCATCAAGTATATTTTTAAGACAGGGATTAACCATGAAACGAACAACGGAACCCGAAAAAAACCCACAAAAGAATGGAATATGAAGGGACCTTGGTATATGGAGAAGAATGTCTATTATATAAACCTGGGTGGGTAGTTCTAGTTGTAATACACACAGCACATGGTAAAGGTCAGGCTCTGAGGTTTGACATTACAGGAGAAACAAGGGAGCTTATTAAAAAGTTCATCATGTTTAAAATAGGATTAGAGGTTGAAGCCCAAAGTTCAGACGCTACACAAGCAATTTGAAGGGACTTATTAGTCCACTGCTAAGGGAATGCTAAAGCTAGCAGGGGTGTAAAGTAACTACATACATTTACTCAAGTACTGTTTTGAAGTTGTTGTTTGTTTTTTTACTTTACTGGAGTATTTCCAATTGTAGATTATTTCTGCCTCTACTCCACTACATTTCAGAGGCAAATGTTGTACTTATAAGTATTTGAAAACTTTAGTTACTAGTTATTTTGTAGATGTTGTATTATTATTATTACAAAACATACATTAACCAGTTTATCCCTATATATACTTTGGCTATTTGAAATGAGCAGATCCACAAGCTCATAATGTGCAACGCGTCGTGAGCTTGTAGATCGGCTATTTTCAAAAGATTTGCATTCATTGTGAAAAACTTGTGAAATGGCACTATAGCTTCTCAAAGTGGGGTCCGAGGACCCCCAGGCCAGGGTTTCCTTGAGAAGTATCCCAGGGGTTCCCCAGGAAAGAGGCCTGTGACTATTTAAAACTGTGATTGTTTGATCACACCCTCTACCTTCTTTTATTTCCTACTACAGTCATTTTAGATTTGAGCTAAAACCATTATTGTTATACAATGGCTATTTAAAAATAGCAGATCTACAAGCCCATAGCGCGGCACCGAGTGCCGCGCTATGAGCTTGTAGATCTGCTATTTTTGAAAAATCTTGAACATTTGTGTAAATCTTTGAATACATATGGGGGGTCCCTGGAACAACATATTTTGATGAGGATCGGCGGCCAAAAACATATAATTTTGGGGGTCCTTGACATGAAAATGTTTGAGCACCACTGATATACTGTAGCAACAATAGTTTTTCAGAAAAAATAAGACATTTGTTGAGACATTTGACAGTTACAAATGTTCACTTTAAAAAATGATATATTGAAAGATTTGCACACATTTTCACAATGTTTCAAGGTGACCAAGCCTGTGCATGTGCTGTGTGACTGTCATTGTCTGTGAAAGGCTCTCTATAAATAAAATGTACTTAAATACTGCTGACCTATAAACTCCATCTACACAAAACTGCAGTGTAATAATAATAATAACAGACGTGATGTCAGGGTGGATCAGAGTCAAACGGTGGAGGTCAGGGTACAGTGGGTTAAACTGCTTAAAAAGCAACAGGAAGAAGATATCAATCACTGCAGCAACTCAAACAATTAAGGGCTTCAGGACAAAGTTTCCACTTTGAGGTGAAACTCGGCCACAACAGAGAGCGGAATGGAGCCGTTCCAAACTAAAGCCCTCCTGAGGGTCACCAGGCAGAGGGGTCCGAGGGGCGGGCGGGCGGGCAGCACAATGTGAGGAAGCATGAGGGTCAAGGTGTGAAGGTTCCTCTGGAGCAAAACGTGAGCAGCACTGTACCAGCGTGATATAACTATGAGAGTGACGACGCTAGCATAGACTCCCATCGTAAGGATGGAATGAGGAAATGCTCTGTCTAACTCAATGAGATAGTTCCAATGTTTGGAACTATACAGCACATAGAGCAGCCTGCTTTTGCGTGACGGAACTTTCTCTCTCTATGTTTCTGCTCTGGATGTGGATGTGAGCCCAGGACAACAGGCAGTGGTGGAAATAATATGACTAAGTACATGTACTCAACTGTACTTGAGTAGTACAATGTTTTGGTATTTTTATTTTTACTTTCTTCAGTATTTAAAGTTGTCAATACTTTTACTTCTACTCCACTACATCTTAGAAGAAAATGTACTTTTACTTGACTACAGTTATATGAAAACTTTAGTTACTTTGTAGATTTAGATTATTATTAAAAAACACACTAACCGCTTCAGCCGTATATATATATTTCGGCCATTTGAAAACAGCTGTGAGTTGTGAGCTTGTAGATCGGCTATTTTCAAAATATTCTTTAATACATTTTGAACTCGTAAAATGGGACGTTCCGCACAATGACTAATTTTACTTTTGACTCTTTGAAGCTTTTTTGATGCTGATACTTTTGTACTTTTACTCAAGTATATTTTGAATGCAGGACTTCTAACTTAGTCCTGTATTTTTATGTCCTGGACTTATACCCGAGAATATTGACATTGCAGCATTGATACTTTTACTTAAGTAAAGCGTGTGAGTACTTCTTCCCTCGCTGACAACAGGAGGGTGGTTCTCACACTGAGTCACTGTGAGACAAACAGAGGACGCACACACAGGATGTGTGAGTCAGCCTCCACTAGAACAACTATGAACCCCCACCTCCCCAAAAACACAGGAGGTGGAGGGCATGCAGCAACCTACTCGCCAGTGATGCAATTGCATGTGTGGTGTATTGTTGCTTTCAGTGTCCTGCTTTGACACAGACAACACCCTCCTGGACCCAAGGCCAAATGGTTTGGTCCAATTTGGTCCCAGTGAGTGGTTGCAGGTGTGTCTCCTGACAAACCTATACATTAACTTGAACCCCACCCTGACTCTTTTAGGATCCAGTAGAGCCACGGTGAGAGAGAGAGAATGATTTGTTTAACCCATTAAGACCTGGACCTGTGTCATTTTTAGATTTGAGCTAAAAAGCATTATTTTACACTTTGGGCTATTCAAAAATAGCAGATCTACAAGCTCATAGCGCGGCACCGAGTGCCGCGCTATGAGCTTGTAGATCTGCTATTTTTGAAAAATCATGAAAATGTGTGCAAATCTTTGAATATACATATTTTTTAAAGCGAACATTTTTAACTCAAATCTTTGCTTCTGGGGGGTCCCTGGAACAAAATATTTTGATGGGGTCCGCGGCCAAATACATATCATTTTGGGGGTCCTTGACATGAAAAAGATTGAGCACCACTGATATAGAACCATACGTTTTTTCAGAATTCTGTAGAGATTTATGAGACATCGGCTTCAGGTCTCAATGGGTTAAATAAAGAACTTTAAACTCTGCTTTTTGGTGGTTTTCTGTTTGTCCATAACCCTACAAGTGTGCACCATTGATAGGCCATGTCCAAACAGTGACAGTGTGTGGTCACACTGTGACATTGCTATTCTTTAACTACAAGGTATACACTAGTATTAGACATTTTGATTTAGTCAACTATATAAACGGAACGGAAATTCTTCACGTTGATTTGAAAATACATGCTTATCAATAGAATAATCGCTATGAAAAAATAGTCGATACTTGTTGCATTCCCGCATTGTGTGTGTGTGTGTGTGTGTGTGTGTGTGTGTGTGTGTGTGTGTGTGTGTGTGTGTGTGTGTGTGTGTGTGTGTGTGTGTGTGTGTGTGTGTGTGTGTGTGTGTGTGTGTGTGTGTGTGTGTGTGTGTGTGTGTGTGTGTGTGTGTGGTAGTGACGTTGTGCTGACACTTAGTATTTCCCTTAATGAGAAGCAAGGCGAGCACAGCAGCACACCAGCTCCTGTCTGAACTAATGGCCCCACAGACACATCATTACAATGCAGACATTCACTGCTCATTGGGTGTAATGACTTTGTGTTGTGATGTTTGCTCTATTGTAGACCTAACAGACCTCCATACTGAGGAGGAGAGGAGAGGAGAGATGAGAGATTTGTCTTTTTTGAACTGATTCTATAATAATAACACAATTCAATCCTCATCCGTAACACTGTCTGGCATCTACAGCTCAATCACACCACACACACACACACACACACACACACACACACACACACACACACACACACACACAGTAGCCTAGTATATTCTGTCCATCCTTTACATTTCTCTTGTATCATGAGAGAGAGAGAGAGAGAGAGAGAGAGAGAGAGAGAAAGAGAGAGAGAGCATCTACACTACAGTATACAATATACGTGACCCGTTGTGAGTAGGGTTGTGAGTAGGGTTGCCAATCATCCCTTGTAATAAGGAATCATCCCTTATTTTAAAAACTAAAAGACTTGTTCCTCATTGAACAGATAAATAAGGGAATACACTCTGTTCCTTATTTGTAGGGAATCAATCAATGACTCTTATCTTACAACTTCAAACAGCTCATGTACATCTAGACTCTACGCTTATTAAACTAAGTTGTATCTGCACTGGGACTGCTTTTTACTGTCAATACCAAATATCTAAAAAAAAATAGCAGACCTACAAGCTCACAACGCGCCGCAAAGGCAGCCCGTTGTGAGCTTGTAGGTCTGCAATTTTCAAATGAAATGAGGCTTGGTTCCAACCCAGGCCCTAACGTGTATATATATATATACACTGTAAACTGGACCAAGAAGCCTGATTTATAGTGTGTTTAGCCTTAGCCTATACGTCGCTTGCCAAGAACAGAAGTGACCTACAAGCTAACAGCGCTGTTATCTTGTACACCGGCCGTATAAACCAACATTATAGATGTTAAGATCCATTTGGCACCGTCTGACCGACGTGTCTCTGCAGCCAGACCGGACCACACTCTGTCCAGACCGGACCACACTCTGTCCAGACTGGACCACACTCTGTCCAGACTCCACCTGACCTGGACAGCAGTGGTGGAGAAAGTACTCCAATGTTTTACTCAAGTAAAAAGTATCAATACTTCAATGTAGAAGTACTCTGTTACAAGTAAAAGTCCGGAACTTCAAAATGTACTTGAGTAAAAGTACGAAAGTATTGGCGTCAAAATGTACTTAAAGTACCAAAAGTAAAAGTACTAAAATGCTTGAAAATAGCCGGTCTACAAGCTCACAACGCGTCGCACCGCGACGCGTTGTGAGCTTGTAGATCTGCTATTTTCAAATAGCCTAGGTATAAAATAGGGCTGAAGTGTGTGTTTAAAGTGTACGCGTAAAGTATGTATGGTTTATAACATAATGATTTATATCAAAAGACATTATGTTCTCTACCTGTAGAACACAATGCATTTTGCAGTGTTTAGATTAACAATGTGAAAACAGTCTGACATCACAGTATACCGTATATCACTTGATACTGTTTTGACTTGATCTTAAGTACATCGTTGAAATATTATAAATGACATATATAATATCAAATATTGCATGCATGCAATTTGAACGCCCAGAGTAGATCAGAACTTCCTGTCCGTCCTTGTTCTTAGAGTCCTGCTGTCCATCCGTGTGTGTGTGTGTGTGTGTGTGTGTGTGTGTGTGTGTGTGTGTGTGTGTGTGTGTGTGTGTGTGTGTGTGTGTGTGTGTGTGTGTGCGTGTGTGTGTGCGCGCGTGTGTGTGCGCGTGTGCGTGCGCGCTTGTGTGCAATGCGTGCGTGTGTGCGTGTGCGTACGCACACACGTGCGTGTGTGTGTGTGTGTGTGCGTCACCCAGATACCAGCTCGCCGACAGCCTAACGATTGGCGCTGTGGGCGCCACGCCCCCTCTATCCCTCATTTGGAAGAAGAAGCATCATCACACACAACAGGCCTTCGCTTGATTTAATACAGTCTTCACTGTTACCACGGATACGGCTGTCAGGCGAACACAGAGGAGGGCTTTTTATGTTTTTTTCTGTATATGAGTGACAGCCCAGAGATTAATGTCTCACGCTATCTCTGTGAGAGACTAGGATGTTTTATAACAGTCTTATGTATGTTATCTCTATGCTGTTGTGTGCTATGTAGTCTTATGTTATCTCTATGCTGTTAATTCAGTGGCGTGCACAGACACTTTGAGGTGCAGGTGCTCAAGTAAAGAGAAAAGGGCACCTTGCGCGGCGCGCGGAACCGCCGGCTAACTTAGTAGTGTGTGTTTAAGATTATACTTTTTTTTGTTTACTTGGTATGCTCTTTTTTCCCTCTACACCTATACCTCTTTGCCAAAAATAGCCTATCTACAAGCCCACAACGCCTCGCGTTTTGGGCTTGTAGATCTGCTATTTTTGGCTAAATTTCTCCTCAGAAAAGGGATGCTAGGTTTCGAGTGGTTATGGTAAAAAGAAAAATCATATCACATAAAGATTTGGTGGACCCCCTGTAGTAACTCTGAGGACCCCCTAGGGGTCCCGGACCCCCTGTTGAAGACCCCTGCTGTAAACTGGAAAAAAAACACTTTTTTCCCCTTTTTTTCAAAAGGGCACTTCTGGTCAAGAGGGCAAGTGCTCTAGCACTACCTAGAGTCTATCTGTGCACGTCCCTGGCTGTTATGTGCTATGTAGTCTCATGTTATCTCTATGAGAGACTATAATCAGTGGTCTAAAGTTACTAAGTACATTTACTCAAGTACTGTACTTAACTCGTTTACCCAGTACCCAGTAAGGATTATCTTACCTTTTCAAGTATTCACAGAATAGTTATCTCCAGTATGATTGGTCCCCTGATGGTTGCTAATCACAGAGGGTTTTCAGGTGTGGTTTAACACATGTCAACAAGGTCATTGTGACCTTGTTGACATGTGTTGTTTGATGTTTGAAGATGACATGTTTCACTCAAAAATACATGGTAAAAAAAATGTTTTACTTCTATATCCACCTAGCCTACATCTCAGAGGCAAATATTGTACTTTTACTCCACTACAATTATTTGAAAACGTACTACTTACTAGTTACTTTGTAGATTTCGATTATGATTACAAAACATACATTAACCACTTCAGCCCCTATATATATTTAGGCCATTTGAAAATAGCCGATCTACAAGCTCACAATGTGTTGCGATACGATGCATTGTGAGCTTGTACATCGGCTATCAAATTGATAAACGTATTTGGTCGCCGAAACCCCGTTTGAATAGATGTGGTGCCAACATCTATTCAAACAGAGGATCCTAAACCTATAAACCTAAGTCTATAGGGTTTCCAGGAAGGCTTTGATCAAATCTCACACCAAGTCTCAAGTCGTGTACAGAATGTTTACAGTCAGGCAGCGTGGACTTTGCTGTGCCAGCACTGTAAATCTGACCTGACAACTGTTATTTAGACCAGTGGTTCTCAACATAACATGGGGGGGTCCCAGATGACAGCGAATTGACAATTTAAGAACTTTTAACATATTTTTAATACCTATTTTCTTTGGTCAAATAACACAAGAGGCAAACATTTTGAAAATAGCCGATCTGCAAGCTCACAACGCCTCGCCTTGTGAGTTGAGTCAAACAAAATGTAATGCCTCAACTCCTACAATTCCAAGTGCTTGTCAGACTGGGGGGTCCCCAGTTTAAATATGATTATGTTGGGGGGTCCCCAGTTCAAATATGATCATTTTGCGGGGTCGCAGCCTGAAAAGGTTGAGAACTCCTGATTTAGACCACATATTCATTGATTGATTGATTGAATATTTTATTTAGAAGTTTGCAGAGAAAAAAGCACAAGGAATTAGAGTTCACAGTACAAGGTCAACTAGATAGATATAGCCTATCATATTCTGACTGTCATCTAAGGATATGCAGACACATAGATAAGATAAGATGTTTATTGTCACTGCAGGAACATGCAACAACATTTTGTTTAGTGCATCCACTTAAAATCATTATATATCTACGTGTGTGTGTGTGTGTGTGTGTGTGTGTGTGTGTGTGTGTGTGTGTGTGTGTGTGTGTGTGTGTGTGTGTGTGTGTGTGTGTGTGTGTGTGTGTGTGTGTGTGTGCGTACATGCGTACGTGCGTGCGTGCGTGTGCGCGCGTGCGTTTTCACTTAAAAGTATGCAGCCTAAGGCAAAACATTATATTATTTCAAAGACCACACAGCCGCTCAGTCATTATGTCCCTAAATAGGTATTTTCAAATTGTTTGCAGTTAACAGGGGGTTTAACAGTTTCTTTTGGATCTAATTTCACTTTCTCTTTCATTTTGATATAGCCTCGCCGGGCTCTACCGGGCGACATAATTACAAGCAATTAATATTTATGAAGCTACACGTTTTCAGGGATGTATTAATTAAATATTCAGAGCTCAGCAGGAGGTCACATTTCTCCATGGCAGCATTCATTGTGTTGTTGACCAGCAGCACTGATTCCTTTTTTCCATTCTGCATATTTCACACTTTCCTTTGAAGGCTAGCTGCCAAACACAACTAATTGGTCGTTCCTGCATCCAGTATACTGTTAGGTCTGTCATGATGATGAACTGTCAAGACGCACGGTGCCATTTCAACATGTGGAGAAAAAAAGTATACTCAAATGTTTCTTACTTGAGTAGAAGTATGATATCAATGATGCAATGTAGACATACTCTGTTACAAGTAAAATGCCTGTTTTCAAAATGAGTAAAAGTACAAAAGTATTGGCATCTAAATATACCTAAGCTACCAAATGTAAAAGTACTAAAATGTTTGAAAATAGCCGATCTACAAGCTCACAACGCGTCGCGATGCGACGCGTTGTGAGCTTGTAGATCTGCTATTTTCAAATGGCCGAAATGTAGGCTATATATATTTATAGGGCTGAAAGTGGTTAACGTATGTTCTGTAATAATAATCAAAATCTACAAAGTAACTAAAGTTTTCAAATAATTGTAGTGGAGTAAAAAGTACACTATTTGCCTCTGCGATGTAGTGGAGTAGAAGTAAAAGTGCTGACAATTGGAAATACTCTAGTAAAGTAAAAAATACCTCACAATTGTACTTAAGTATTGTACTTGAGTAAATGTGCTTTACACCATTGCGTATTACTGTGGAAATATGAATGTTTTATGAGTCCCCTCATCCACGGTGACTCTGGAGACTATGTCTGTGTTGAATGTCAACTCATACATAGTGACCAGCTGTCTCTCTATATAATGGTCATAAAAATACAAATAAAAACCCTCTGTCCAGCTGTAGCACTGTAGATATTGTTGTTGTCAGGTAGAAACCTTGTATGACCAAAACTGTTACTTTTCAGAAAAATAAAAAATAAAATGTTCCAATGGATCCAATCCTTGTTAATACTTGTCATTGGTTAAAGGTAGGGTAAGTGATTTTCTTTGGTTAAAATAAGTGTTAAATAGCTCTATATTCTGATAGTACTCATTGCTATAGAGTGTTTGTTCAGTAAAATGAGTCTCCTTGTCTCTCCAAGTTTATCCAATCAGGATAGAGAACTCAATCAGGATATAGAAGTGATGACACTAAGAAATGAGCAGGCAAAATTGGAACTGGAACACTAAAAAAAGAAGCATAAAAGTGAGTACTTTATCATGATTGACTGAGATTTTGACACCTACCGGCAAATGTATTTTCTGTTTATTAAAGAGCTGGAGAGACGGGGAGACTCCTGTTACTGAACAAACACTCTATAGCAATGATTACTATCAGAATATAGTGCTTTAACCTTTTAACAAAAAAACTTTTGTTTTAACCCAAAAATATCACTTATACCTTTAAATAGTTATCATATCCACAGACACAGTTCACCGCTTACTTTCAATTTTGTGCTAAAATTGCAAACAAATTGCAGATCTACAAGCTTTTGTTGTGTTACGCTTTGAACACTCTCAGAGTTACAGACCCATAAAGAACCCCCAAAACCCTAAATAACCCAAGAGAACCAGAGAGTCCCTGTACCTCCCTTAGAGAACCAGTACAGGTATATATATATACTGTATAGGAGTATATAGGAATCATTACAGGGAACCTTTAAGGAATCAGACCGTTAGATCCGGGAACGCATCTGTGTCATTTTAGATTTCTTTGGGCTATTCCAAAAATAGCAGATCTACACTATATGAGCTTGTAGATCTGCTATGTTTAACCCATTAAGGCCTGAGGTTCCGATTCTACAAAATGTCTTCTAAATCAGTTTCTAAAAACTGTTTTTTTTTTAAACTTATGTTGCTATGTCAGTGGTTTTCAAACTTTTAAATGTCAAGGACCTCAAAATGTATGTGTATTAGGCCGCGGACCCCCATCTCAAAATATGTTGTTCCAGGGACCCCCCATAAGCAAAGATTTGAGTTACAAATGTTCGCTTTAAAAATATATATATTAAAAAATGTGCACACATTTTCTCAATTTTTCAAAAATAGCTGATCTACAAGCTCATAGCGCGGCACTCGGTGCCGCGCTATGAGCTTGTATATCTGCTATTTTTGAATAGCCCAAAGTGTAAAATAATGCTTAATGTATTAAGAGGGAGTGGTTAAAATCCTATCGTCGCAGCTGTTATCTATTAGTCTGCAAAGGACGATAACAACCAAACAGAACATAACGTTTGCTATGGTAGATCTGTAGCTCTATGGTAGATCTGCAAACCCACGCGGTATCGTTAAGAAGCAGACATATTGCTCTGCAAGCCGTCTTCATCTGGAACTAATGTTATCATCAGGCACACAACCGTTGTCCTGTCCATCAACATGTGGGCGTGTCTGTTCTGTTCTTTTATCTTCACTATTCTCTATTCCTTTTGATCTATTTTAATCACATCTATTTTTTATTGCACTGCTGTACTTGTAACTGTATATTAAAGGAGTAGTTCACCCCAAAAAATACTTATTTTCTATCAATTCACACACACACACGCGCGCGTGCGCGCGCGCACGCACACACACACACACACACACACACACACACACACACACACACACACACACACACACACACACACACACACACACACACACACACACACACACACACACACACACACACACACACACACACACAGCTGTTCTCTGGTCATTAGAAACACACATGACAGTTATGGAGGAGATGAGCACTGAATGAGTTTGACATTTGATTTAACACAACAGCAATAAAATGATGAAACATAATAAATCCACTCAGTATGAAGAGGATCTTAATGACGTGTGTGTGTGTGTGTGTGTGTGTGTGTGTGTGCGTGCGTGCGTGCGTGCGTGCACGTGCGTGCGTGCGTGCGTGCGTGCGTGCGTGCGTGCGTGCGTGCGTGCGTGTTTTAAGTATCCTGGAGTGTCTGCTTCATACCACTGTGATCATATATAGGAAATCAGTCTGAATGCACAGTACAGCCTCTCAGGCCCGATACATTCTGTTGTTTTGGACTAAAAACATCCACCACACATTCAGACAGGCAACGCTGAGGCAGGAACATGAGTGGAGAGAATTGGAAGCGAGATTAGGACAAGAGGAGAGAGAGAGAGAGAGAGAGAGAGAGAGAGAGAGAGAGAGAGAGAGAGAGAGAGAGAGAGAGAGAGAGAGAGAGAGAGAGAGAGAGAGAAAGAGAGAGGGAGAGGGAGAGATAAAGAGAGGGAGAGGGACAGAGAGAGAGAGAGAGAGAGAGAGAGAGAGAGAGAGAGAGAGAGAGAGAGAGATACAATGGTGAATTCAGGCCGGCGGCACTAGCCTAATTTCCACACACTTTCCAGACACTGTGTCAAGCATGACGATGTGTGAACGCTGAATTAAATGGCCGTTTGGAATTTCAATAACAGTGTTGAGGGAGAAAAAAGGAGAAAAAAGGAGGCCGGGTTGACCTGAGAGAAAAGTTAACTTCGGTTTACTTTCTCTCTTCTCTTTGGACAACAATGGAAAACACCAGGGAAGCAAAAGGAAAGGCAAAAAAACAGGAAAACAAAAATGGATGACAAGAAGAGGAACGCAGTGTAGGGAGAAGGATCGAACTAAAATGTGTGTGGGGCGAGATAATGAATAAATCGGGAACAATAAAGAAACGTTTTCGAGAGCCCGCGCTACGCTGCTATGTAAACACACAGGAATAAGGACACCTGCTGTGTGTTGTTGGTGTGATTAGAGCATTGGTTCTCAAAGTGGGGTCCGAGGACCCCCAGGGGTACTTGAGGGGGTTCCATGGGGTCCCACGCTAAATGATAGACAGGGACCAAATGGACCCTTATGGGTCTGTAACTCTGAGAGTGTACAAATGGAACCAAATGGACCCTGACGGGTCCATTTGGTTCCATTTGTACACTCTCAGAGTTAAACTAACATTGATTTTACAATATGAATTGGGGTCCCAGAGACATACATGTCATTCAATAGGGGTCTGTAGCCTAATGCATGTCAAACTGGGGGTCCTTGAAATTAAAATGGTTGAGAATCACTGCTAGAGAGCCGTGAAAATCTTCTCTTATGGGGGTCCCTGGCTTATCTTTTCAAATGGGGGTCCGCGGTCTAATAAGTGTCTATTTGGGGGTCCTTGGCACGGAAAAAAAGAAGACAGTTCCACACACGGCCTGCATGAGAATCACCACGCTACGCCTCTGTAGGCAGAGAGTGTGTTAACGTTACCATTAAGACCTGAGGCGAACAACTTTTGGGTGAAAAAAAATGTTCAAGATTTTTCAAAAATAGCAGATCTACAAGCTTGAGCTTGTATATATGCTATTTTTGAATAGCCAAAGAAATCTAAAGTGACACAGATGCGTTCCAGGTCTTAATGGGTTAAAGGCCATACCATGTCTTCATTTAAACTCTGAGAGAAACAAACCTTCAGACCTAAAAACAGACCCAGATAAGAGCCCTTGGGGGTCCGCAGCCAAATACCGAACTTGCACTAGTATCAGACTACTAAAGAGGCTTCCATCGTCCGAGCATGTCCAGTGTCTTCTCTACATCATGCTGTGTTGTTTTCCTGCTTCTGTGATCCACCGGGCTGGCCTACGATTGGCTGAGAGGCACGACAGTAGATCTCTTTATTCTGTCCATTCAATTCTCCTGTGAATGAACCAGGAAAACGGTCCATTTCTCACATTCTGTGAGAAATTCACTCACAAGAATAGTAATACAAGTACACACACACACACACACGCGCGCGCACACGCACGCGCACACACACACACACACACACACACACACACACACACACACACACACACACACACACACACACACACACACACACACACACACACACACACATATCTTTGGGTAATAGTTACAACGTGTAAATGTGCTGATAATATCAAAGATCATATCAGCACATATCCATTGAGGCGGTCGGTTGTGGTTTGGTGTTATTATCTATGTAATATCTACACTGTCCATAGAGAGATGACACGCCGTCAGATGCAGACGTTGCCTTCCATACTGTATGGAGGGGGGGGGGGGGGGGGGGGGTAATGGTGCAGCGTGGTGCTGATGATTGGGGCGGAGGAGGACGGTAGCGGGCGGATAGCGTTCCTTTGGGGAACACATGGTTCAGTGACTGCCATAAGTATGATGAATGGAACGCCGTGTGTGACTCACTTAACTCTACCAGCCCTGAACTGAACACTCACCGGACGCACGGACAGACAGACGGACGGACGGACGGACGGACGGACGGACGGACGGACGGACGGACAGACAGACGGATGGGTGAGAAATGACGGGAATGAAAACTCCCCCGTTTCCCCAAAGTTTGATCTTCTTTTCACTTACATTACCCTTAGATCTGTTGTGAGGAGATCTGTCTACTCTTCACTCTAACCCATTTGGACCTGGAAAGCATTTCGATCATAGCTATACATACTATATACATGTAGCAACATAGGTTTTTCAGAAAACGTAGGATTTAGAAGGCATTTTGTTTGTTGTCGGGCAGAAAACCTGTTATCTCCATTCTCTAACTTTTTGTGTGTTTTTTCGTAAATTAACGCCCCTAGTTGATCATACCACCGGGTCACACAAAACCCACTGAGCATTTTCCGGGCTATTAGACGTCTAAAATACGTCTAAGGGCTAGTCTAAAACGGGGTTTTAATTCGTCTAACAGTGAAAGTTTTTTAAAGGTCTAGGCTTAGCCTAGACGTTGAATAGCTGTTTTTTAAGCGTCTATTTATAGACCGTCTATATTATAGCCGTTGAAATGACGTCTATAATATAGACGTCTATATACAGACACTTAAAAAACAGCTAATCAACGTCTAGGCTAATAACCCTGTTTTAGACGGAGGTCTAATAGCCGACTATGGCTCAGTGGGAAGTACAAAAAGCTCAAAACGCGTCGCTTCGCGCCACGTTTTGAGCTTGCAGATCTGCTACACCAAGTAGAATCGTTCTACGCCACACCAAGACAGATGAAGAGGAAGAGATTATTGTTTATGGTTGGTGTCCAGTGGTGGATAAAGTACTCAACCCCAGCAGTACTCGAGTCAAAGTACAGATACTCTTGGTCAAATAATACTCCACTACAAGTCAAAGTTGCCAAGTCAAATTTGGACTTGAGTACTATGGAGTAGAAAAAATGTCAGCACTTGTGCAGGAAACCGGGTTCAAATCCAGGGGTAGAAGAGTAAAGTTACATTGTGCAGTTTTAAAGTACAGTAGTCAGGTAAATGTACTCGGTTCCAGTATATCACACTGATGGCCACATCATCATCATGTAACTGTTGAAGAAATAACATTTATATTATATTAAGGTGGTCTCGGCTGCAGTCCAGTCATTTCTAGGCCATGGCCCACTTTAGATCACACACACACACACACACACACACACACACTCCGAGGAGAAACAAGACTGTGTGTGTGTGTGTGTGTGTGTGTGTGTGTGTGTGTGTGTGTGTGTGTGTGTGTGTGTGTGTGTGTGTGTGTGTGTGTGTGTGTGTGTGTGTGCGTGTGCGCGTAAATGTGTAAGTGCGTGCGTGGATGAATGGCCACTTACTTCACATCTCTACACACACACACACACACACACACACACACACACACACACACACACACACACACACACACACACACACACGGTAAAATGTGTGTTAATTAAAGTCAGAGAGTGTAAAATCGACCTATTTCTTCAGTGCACACAGGTGTTATACTGTGACGTGTTCTACGACGTGATCTAAATGCACCTTTAATGCTTTTCATAAACTTTTATGTTCCTGTAAAAAGCAGCCTGCAGACATGATGATGATGATGAGGATGAGGATGATGCTCTGACACGCATAGCAACAGCACAGCACAGCGCAACGCAGCGCAACGCAGCGCAACGCAACGCAACGCAACGCAACGCAGCGCAGCGCAGCACAGCATAGCATAGTATAGTGGAGGCTTGTCTGCCATTTTCTCGCCTCCAATATGTAGAGCGTTTTGTCCCTAATCAACTCAACACTCATCCACTGTGCTTTACATTAATACACAATCAGTACACAAGACACATGGGGATCCTGTGTGATGCGTTCACACTGCCACAGAGCTACAGGCGATCCTGTATGGCAGGGGTGGGCAACTTTGTAGATGGTGAGGGCCACAAAATGTCCTCAATCACTCTGGGGGGCCGCATTGTTTATTGGCAGGGACTCCCCCCCCCCCCCCCCCCCCCGTTGACAAAAAAAACCCCAAAAAACGGTCCGGGGGGCGGTGCGCCGGTTCGGACCAAAATGCAAAATGCAAAAAGAAAAACCTTTTTTTTTTGTTTTTGGCCAAAACACATTTCATTTCAAAGGGCCAAGTCCACACAGTTTGTTTTGTGTCTCCAGCAGAGTTTCTGTCTCTATCTCTCTCTGGAAGAGGTTGCACATGAACTCTGCAGCCGCACTGCGGCGCTCCAACACAAACAATACCAATACAAAGACGAGGAATAAGAAGAATAAAGTAGAAGTTACGTGTGGTTGCAGGTGTAGACTTGGCCAAAAAACAATTTAAAACATTTTTGGGGGGGGATTTTGGCCTGGGGCCGCATTGAGTGAGGGTGCGGGCCGCATGCGGCCCGCGGGCCGCCATTTGCCCATCCCTGCTGTATGGTGTGTTCACACTGCCACAGAGCTACAGGCTATCCTGTATGGTGTGTTCACACTGCCACAGAGCTACAGGCTATCCTGTATGGTGTGTTCACACTGCCACAGAGCTACAGGCTATCCTGTATGGTGTGTTCACACTGCCACAGAGCTACAGGCTATCCTGTATGGTGTGTTCACACTGCCACAGAGCTACAGGCTATCCTGTATGGTGTGTTCACACTGCCACAGAGCTACAGGCGATCCTTTATGGTGTGTTCACACTGCCACAGAGCTACAGGCGATCCTTTATGGTGTGTTCACACTGCCACAGAGCTACAGGCGATCCTTTATGGTGTGTTCACACTGCCACAGAGCTACAGGCGATCCTGTATGTGTTCACACTGTCACAGAGCTACATGTTGTTCCATGTTGAGCTGAGGCTTCAACTGCAGCTACAAAACCACCAAGTTGTTGTTTAACTCATCGACCGCCATTGACCAGTCACTCGTCACGTGGTGTTTTAAGTGGTTTGCGATAGAGGGCGCTGTTCCGCAGCCTGTGAATCATGATAATGAGTACAGCCAAAGATCACGTGATCACACCAACATCAAGATGGTTTAGTTACCGTGTAGGCCTATAGGATTTCTAAAAAGAAACATTTCTCTGCTTTCTGTTGCTTTTTGGCGAAAACAAGTTACATTCAACTGTCAATAACTGTGGAACGGATTATCGCAACAGCACTTGTCTGTTTTTCCCTATTCTACACTCACAGCTTGAGTATCTCAGTGAGTACTGAGTAGTATAGGGTTAGCATCCTTTAGGATTTTAACGATTCCGGTTCCTTAAAGATCCCTTCTCAACGGTCCAATTCCTTAACGGTTCCCTTTGACCATCCCTATAGGGGGTTCCAAATGGATCCTTACAGGTCTGTAACTCTCAGAGTCATGGTGGTACTTGAAATGTTGAGAACCATTTGACCGTTGAGTAATTGTAGAGCAGACGTGAAGACTCAACTGATTCTTGATTAATTGTCTAAAACCTCCTCTCCTCTCCTTTCTCCTATCATCACTATTATTTTTTTTATTCCGTGATAAAAGGCAGATGCATGCAGGACCCTCTGCCACTAGAAATAGACCCCATTAATCACATCCACTTACAATCAATCGATCTGTATCTGCTTCCCCCATGTGTCACAGAGCATGGCTCCCCTCCGGATACACACAACCCATTTATCTGCTTCCCCCCTTTATGTGTTAAAAAGCTTCAACACGGATCTCAATTATACTTGATTTGGCCTCCATGTTGAAGAGAGTGGATGGAGATAAAGGCTGGTGCCCTGGTGGCATGATGGTGCTAAGGCAGGGGTCTTCAACAGGGGGTCCTCAGAGTAACTAAAGGGGGTCCGCCAAATATTTGTGTGATGGGGAACATTAGCCGAAAATAGCAAGATCCACAAGCTCACAACGCCTCGCGCTGCGAGGCGTTGTGAGCTTGTAGATCTGCAATTTTCGGAGAATTGGTGTAGAGGGAAAAAATAAAAAGGCATATTTTCGGAGAGTTGGTGTAGAGGGAAAAAGAAAAGGCCTGGGGTCAAGTTGACTAACTATTGAGGGTTTCAAAGGCTAACTGTCAGATTTTTTTTTTTTTTTACGTGAATCCACCATATTGGAACAAGTCTATGAACCTACAGTATCTTTGAAATCTAAGGAAAATGTAATCTGCAACACAATCTATATTCAATATGTAGTGGGGGGGGGGGACCCCCTGCTTCATCTCTCTCTCAGCTAGGGGGTCCTTCGCGTGAAAAAAAACGTTAAAGACACCTGGTTTCATAGGAGGACCTGCAACATGGATTTACATGGAAAACCTTTCATTCATAAATGTTAGGATCACGGCCCCCTATAGACCATATTCACACGGCGGCCATATTGGAATTTAACATTGAAAGTGCCGCCACCCGGGGTGGCTACTTTCATTGACTTCATAGAAACATGGCCGCCTTGTGAATATGGTATATTGTGTCCATGATGTGACTGTTCAGCCACTGAGTGTGCCTCTGCCCCTTCCTTGCCCTGCTCCTCCTATTTCCCCTCAGCCAATCACGTGCTCTCCCTTCTGCCTGAGGCCAAGACTCTGATTGGCCTGAGTGCTGTCACCTGTGAAGACCAGCTGAGCCTGGTTGGGTGACGAGCTCCTGAGACTATATAAAGACTGTGTTTTTCTGTGTGTTCAGTGCCGGGTCATAAGATGTGTGTCAGGTCCTCTGTGATGTTGCCAGTGTCTTGTTTTTAGTTCAGTTTGTTGTATTAGTTACCAGAGTGTTTGACTGAGTTCCTACACTTGGGTCCTACAACACCTCCCCTTCCTGACAATAAAGAGGTGCACCGACTGCAGTGATCATTTCATCAACTAAAACTAAGACGAAAAATGTCCGTCGACCAAACAGTTTTCACTGACGACACTAAGCTATGATGACAAAAACTATGACTAAATATACTGACAATTTCCTCAACAGATTAAACACTAGTTGAAAATGTTAGGGAGGAACTAGTGGAGAAGAGATCCAGAACTAAAAATAGCCGCTTGAAGATCAGCTATTTTCGGCACACAGCTAGGTATAAATCAGGCATTACAACGCCATCAAGGCCCGCCAAAATACATTTTAGAAAAAATCTAAAATCTTATATTTAGTCAACTAGAAAAAATAGACTATAAGTAAAACCTTTCAGAATGACTAAAATATGACTAAGACTAAATTGAATTTTATTGAAAACTGTCAGATTGAGCACTGGTGTACTGTAAGTGTCCTTGTCTCCACAACTTTGCTGCTACAGGATCATTATTAAACCTTTAAGACCGGGAACGCATCTGTGTCATTTTAAGATGTATTTGGCTATTCAAAAATAGCAGATCTACAAGCTCATAGCGCGGCACTCGGTGCCGCGCTATGAGCTTGTAAATCTGCTATTTTAGAAAAATCGTGAACATTTCTGCAAATCTTATATTTTTTAACATTTTTAACTCTGTTACAACTTCTGGGGGTCCCTGGAATTTAATATGTTGAGATGGGGGGGGGGGGGGGGTCCACGGCCAAATACATCATTTTTATATTATAGCAACATGCTATTAGCATTTAGAAGCCATTTGTAGAATCCCCCAGAAGCAAAGATTTGAGTTACAAATGTTTGCTTTAAAAAAAATGTACACAGTATATTCAAAGATTTGCACACATTTTCACGATTTTTCAAAAAATAGCAGATCTACAGATCTACGAGCTTGTAGATCTGCCGCTATTTTTGAATAGCCCAAAGAAATCTAAAATGACACGGATGCGTTCCCGGCTTTAACGGGTTAAAGGGCCCCATAAAGTGTCTCTTTCAGCCAGAGAGCCAGAGAGCTGCGTTGCGTGCTATGGTCGTGTTTATACTTCACTAGATTCACTGTTGAACTGTTGAACTGCCTCTGAGTGTGAGAGCTGTTGCCTCCAAGACCTGATGAATAATGCAGGGATTGGGAGAAAGCAACACGTTAGCACAATGCTAGTACTATAAAACCACCTTTCCTCTTCCTTTTTAAGAGTAATCCTTATCCTTTCTTCTTTTTTTTAAATAAATATTTTTATCCCACAATGGTGTAACCCATTTTTTTCACCCAGTGCCAATTGCCTATGTAATGCTGGGCGCTACTCTCCCTCTGCCAGCCTGGGGAGAGCCCAGAACTGAGCTCATGCTCATCCCCGGTAGGACGTAGCGCGTGGAAGGAACACGTTATTCAAACCAGTTCCTTTCTTGTGTCTCTCTCTATCTCTCTATCTCTCTCTCTCTCTCTCTCTCTCTCTGAGGTCAGTGTGTTGCCCGGGTCAGCTTCCTGTCTATTTATAACAACAAAAGAACACGGCTCATCTTGGCAACAATTCTGTCTGTTCTTCCCTCCCGTGTGTGTGTGTGTGTGTGTGTGTGTGTGTGTGTGTGTGTGTGTGTGTGTGTGTGTGTGTGTGTGTGTGTGTGTGTGTGTGTGTGTGTGTGTGTGTGTGTGTGTGTGTGTGTGTGTGCCTCACTGTATACACAGTGTACTCACACACACATACACACTTCATCTTGTGTGTTTGATATGAGACTTAACCTATCACATCTTTGTTTGCTATGCTCATACTCTAAGTGCAATCGTGTGCGTGCGTGCAATTTACAATTTACCAGTTAGGCATATATAGGCCTACAATCTTTACTCTTTTTCCAGAGTGACACATCCATATAATACAGAGAGACAGTGTAGTGTCTCAGTAAACTATAGGATCATAGAATACAGAGAGACAGTGTAGTGTCTCAGTAAACTAGGATCATAGAATACAGAGAGACAGTGTAGTGTCTCAGTAAACTATAGGATCATAGAATACAGAGAGACAGTGTAGTGTCTCAGTAAACTATAGGATCATAGAATACAGAGAGACAGTGTAGTGTCTCAGTAAACTATAGGATCATAGAATACAGAGAGACAGTGTAGTGTCTCAGTAAACTATAGGATCATAGAATACAGAGAGACAGTGTAGTGTCTCAGTAAACTATAAGATCATAGAATACAGAGACAGTGTAGTGTCTCAGTAAACTATAGGATCATAGAATACAGAGAGACAGTGTAGTGTCTCAGTAAACTATAGGATCATAGAATACAGAGAGACAGTGTAGTGTCTCAGTAAACTATAGGATCATAGAATACAGAGAGACAGTGTAGTGTCTCAGTAAACTATAGGATCATAGAATACAGAGACAGTGTAGTGTCTCAGTAAACTATAGGATCATAGAATACAGAGAGACAGTGTAGTGTCTCAGTAAACTATAGGATCATAGAATACAGAGAGACAGTGTAGTGTCTCAGTAAACTATAGGATCATAGAATACAGAGAGACAGTGTAGTGTCTCAGTAAACTATAGGATCATAGAATACAGAGAGACAGTGTAGTGTCTCAGTAAACTATAGGATCATAGAATACAGAGAGACAGTGTAGTGTCTCAGTAAACTATAAGATCAAAGGTAAACCGAAAACCTCGCATCAGTCTAAACAGTATAATATCTAAAATCTATAATCTGCACAAACCATAGCATACCGGGTCAACAAAATGAGCCTATAGATAACATGCTGCATGTTAACCTTTGCATAACACTGCATGGTTGTCAAGGCCATAGGTCAAGGTGCTACGGGCTATGTGTGTGTGTGTGTGTGTGTGTGTGTGTGTGTGTGTGTGTGTGTGTGTGTGTGTGTGTGTGTGTGTGTGTGTGTGTGTGTGTGTGTGTGTGTGTGTGTGTGTGTGTGTGTGTGTGTGTGTGTGTGTGTGTGTGTGTGTGTGTGTGAGAGAGAGATTAGCGTCAGTCAGAGAGGTGACGGGGTCACAGTGCAGTGGGTCGGTAGGTAGGTAGGTAGCAGTCGTGTAAAGTAGCTAAGTACATTTACTCAAGTACTGTACTTAAGTAATGCTCTTTATGGGCGATTAGCTCAATCCCTGCTCTGCTGCTGCATGTTTCTCTGATCCTGCGCCGCCCGCCTAGTGGGCGGGGGGGGGGGGGGGGGGGCGGGGGGGGGGGGGGGGGGGGAGGGAGGAACGTGAGTGTGCCAGAGGATGAGGATTTAACCAGGAAACGTTAGAGAGCAGCATGGTAATCAGTGTAATCTCTGGAACTTGGCCTGTCTGTCGTTGTTGTTGATGTTGTAGTACTTGGAACACGGACATGATGACAACCAGTTGCCAGATACAGATAAACAAGCACCAGGTCTATGAAAACATGCCCAAAAGAGCTAGAGGATCAAACTATTATCCACGGCATCATTGTTTTTTTAACAACCTGCATGCTGTCTTTTTGCTTTCTGTGTTTGTTTTACCATCAAACGGCAGTGGCTCAGGGGTAGAGTGGCCGGGTAGAGTGAACTGGAAACCGCAAGGTTCCCAGTTCGATCCCGGGCTGGGGGGGGGGGGGCTCCCCCAGGCTCCCCCAGAGTTGTAGTGTGGAAGTGTCCTTGAGCAAGACGCTGAACCCCTAATTGCTCCCGATGAGCAGGTTGGTGCCTTGCATGGTTTCCTCCCCCATCGGTGTGTGAATGTGTGTGTGTGTGTGTGAATGTAATGCACAATCTACAGTATGTAAAGCGCTTTGGATAAAAGCGCTATATACTAAATGCACCATTTACCATTTAACCCATTAAGACCTGGAACGCATCTGTGTCACTTTTGATTTCTTTGGCTATTCAAAAATAGCAGATCTACAAGCTCATAGCGCGGCACCGAGTGCCGCGCTATGAGCTTGTAGATCTGCTATTTTTGAAAAATATTGAATATATTCAATTTTTTTAATTTAAAAAAAAAAAACTGTTAGACACTGTGTGACAATTCATACAACCTGAACCAGACAGACGCCTTAAGAGCATTCTTCACTACAACCTGATTAGGACAGACTGGTCCCTCCCTCTAGACACCAGTCTATCACAAACTCTTTAGCTTGAGATGATTCCTTTGTAACTTATGAAAAATTGTGATTTTGGGGGGATTTAAAAAAAAACAATAATTACAAACAAAATGAAGGAAACAAAAAATAAAGGGGTGTTCACGTGTGACCCGTATAAATGTGTTTGAGAAACAGTGCTCCAGACAGTCAGCCTCCAGACAGGTCTAGTGTAGTATAGTGTAGTGACCACTGACTGGAGAGACGGAGGGCAGCAGCAGCCAAATCGAACGGACCCCCAGACCCCCCCACTCCACTCCCCATGTAATTACTCACCCCCTGCCTCCCTGGGTCTCTAGTGCCTGCAGGTGGGATACTGACAGCCCCCCCCCCCCCCCCCCCCCCTCCACCTCCCCTCCCCCAACAGCTCTCCTCCATTGTCAGCCCCTCACTAGGAGTAATGAGGCACGCTACTCACTCTCACTCATACTGGTGTACACGTGTGCACGCGCACACACACACGCACACAAACGCACATGCACGTGCACGCACACACGCACACACGCACACACACACACACACACACACGCACACGCACACGCACACACACACACACACACACACACACACACACACACACACACACACACACACACACACACACACACACACACACACACACACACACGCGTGTACGGCTGTACGTTTGTGCACACAAATGCGTGCACACACACACCTGCATGCAAACACACACACACACACGCACGCACACACACACACACACGCACGCATGCACGCACGCACGCACGACACACACACACACACACACACACACACACACACACACACACACACACACACACACACACACACACACACACACACACACACACACACACACACACACACACACACACACACACACACACACACACACACACACACACTCACACACACACACACACTCACAGATTTGGTATGCATGTTGTGTGTGTGTGTGTGTGTGTGTGTGTGTGTGTGTGTGTGTGTGTGTGTGTGTGTGTGTGTGCGTGTGCGTGTGCGTGTGTGCGTGTGTGCGTGTGCGTGAGTGTGTAATAAAGGCAGAGTGTTATGGAGGAGGCAGTGGAACAAATCACAGCGACAATCTTTCTGTTCTTCATGGAGGCTTTATGTTCCTATATTCAAAGTTGTAAGCTGTGTTGCCAGATTATATGAGAGAAGCAAGCAGACAGAAACAAGCCCAAACGAAACAACTAGGTCGCATGATCTCTCTCACTCATTGAGACCAAATAAGCAACAACAACTACACTCTAGAAACAAGACCCACAACGACTAACATTTATAAGCGATTAGCCTACAGATAGAAAACAACAAGCCCAATCAGACGTGGGTACTCTGGCCGTACGTGTGATGAGAAACGCTCTTTTTCTTCATCAAAAGGAGAAGGTTGTAAATGAAAGGAGAGGAAAATGAAAGGAGGTCTGCTAATGGCCAGGATGATGTGGGAGGAACAGACGCGAACGGTCTATTACTCTAATGTCGAAGCAAGGGGGCGGGGGGTGCGGGTGTACCCGGAAGTTGAGACGCACTGTGATTGGCCAGTAGTCACTTTGAGTGGCAGTTGGGGCAAACGCAGTCAGTGGGTCAAACACAGTCCCCACCAAAAATATTTACGATTCTGTCCCTATCGGTACATAACTCGGACGGCGCTGAGTCGACTAGCAGACCTTCGGCCGGTCGTTGCGGGCACTCGCGCCTGGAGGCGCTCGGGCGCAACTCCTCGGCCTCAAGGTCTGCTGAGTCGGCGCGCCTCCGTCATGGTCCAAAAATATACTTTATCGGCGAAAAAAAGAAGTCCGCGGATGACTGAAAAAGTTTCACCCCAAGCGGGAGTCGAACCCAGCCTACCAATGGTAGTGGGGTGGGAGTCTAGTGATTAGCGAGGTGCGCCACTGAGGCCGGTGCCGAAATTGGGTATTTTGTTTGTATTAGAATGTGACGTCCTAACTCTTCTATTGTAGAAGAAAGAGGGCGGGGGCGCCTCGCCCCTTCGGGGCGAGGCTCCCGCCCCCTTGCTTCGACATTAGAGTAATACGCTGTTCGCGGAACAGACGGACACACTTTACACACAGAAGGCAGGGGATGGGGGAGGGGGGGAAGGGGGGGGGATAAACAAAGAACTGTGTAGTTTTGGCGTAGTACATGTGTTTGTATGCACGTGCACCCACGCATGCCTGCAAGCACGTATAGAGACAGAGACACATACACACACACACACACACACACACGCGCACACGCACACGCACACACACACACACACACACGTATGTGTGTGTGTGTGTGTGTGTGTGTGTGTGTGTGTGTGTGTGTGTGTGTGTGTGTGTGTGTGTGTGTGTGTGTGTGTGTGTGTTCTCCACCTCGGGCAGAGTGCCAGGCAGAACATGAACAGCTGGACGTTGGTTTCCACGTCTCTTCCCTCCAGAAACTCCAACAATTTGGCACTTGATGAATCAGAGGGAGAACAGAGATAGCTCCATCCTCCTCCTCCATCATAACGCACAGATAACATAACGCTCCTTCAGCAGCATCTGTGTGCATCTGTTCTGTTATCCATCTGATGTACACTACACTATGCTACGCTACGCTACGCTACACAACGCTATATGCTATGCTACGCTACACTAGCCTACACATGGATTTTCATCACTTATCCACAGCCATGTTGTTTCAGCCAGAGGCCTGATTTATAGTTTATTAGGGATCCCCATTAGTCCTGATTTATAGTTTATTAGGGATCCCCATTAGTCCTGATTTATAGTTATTAGGGATCCCCATTAGTCCTGATTTATAGTTTATTAGGGATCCCCATTAGTCCTGATTTATAGTTTATTAGGGATCCCCATTAGTCCTGTTTTATAGTTTATTAGGGATCCCCATTCAGGGACGTGCACAGATAGACTCTAGGTGGTGCTAGAGCGCCTGCCCTTTGCCCTCTTGATCAGAAGTGCCCTTTTGAAAAAAGGGCACAGCAGGGGTCTTCAACAGGGGGTCCTCAGAGTTACTACAGGGGGTCCGCCAAATCTTTGTGTGATATGATTTTTTTTTTTTTTACCATAACCACTCGAAACCTAGCATCCCTTTTCTGAGGAGAACTTTAGCCAAAAATAGCAGATCTACAAGCCTTGTAGATCGGCTATTTTTGGCAAAGAGGTATAGGTGTAGAGGGGAAAAAGAGCAGACCAAGTAAACAAAAAAAGTATAATTTACTTGAGCACCTGCCCCTCAAAATGTCTGTGCACGCCACTGTCCCCATTAGTCCTCACTTCACCACAGTGAAGGCTATACTGGGTTGAAGCTGATAAAAATAATTCTCAGTCCTGATTGGACGAAATTGGTAACCCACCTGAAAATACAGTATATTTCAGTTTAATAAACATTACTGTCAGAATATAGAGATTATATTTTCTTTATTTTTTTTATCAAACACATATGACGTACAGCACCTCTCAACGGGAGCTGTTGATTGGCTCTGGGCTCTCAGCTATACGTACATGTTAATAGAGGAGTGGAAATGCTTGAATTAAGTGCTTGACCTTTGACCTGGAGGAACCATCCTCTCCCACCCCCACTTCCACTGTTGATGCCCTCAGGAGACCCTCCCCACTGCTGGGGGGGGTTAAAGGTCACCCTCACAGAGAGAGAGAGAGAGGGGGGGGGGGGGGGGGGGGTGTGGAGGACGAGGAAACAAAGGACAGTCATGTGATGCTACAGGACGCTGAGTAAAGACTCCTCTTTTGTGTCATTGTGCCATGTGGTCTCTCTCTCTCTCTCTCTCTCTCTCTCCTCTCTCTCTCTCTCTCTCTCTAGCATCTGTGTCTGAGAGCACACACACACACACACACACACACACACACACACACACACACACACACACACACACACACACACACACACACACACACACACACACACACACACACACACACACACACACACACAATGCAGGAGCAGATAACTGATAAGAAACATTTTCATGTCAAGGACCCCCCAATTGATTATTATGTATCTGGCTGCAGACCCCCGTTTGGAGGATGGATATATAGATAGATAGATAGATAGATAGATAGATAGATAGATAGATAGAGATAGATAGATAGATAGATAGATAGATAGATAGATAGATAGATAGAGATAGATAGATAGATAGATAGATAGATAGATAGATAGATAGATAGATAGATAGATAGATAGATTACAGAAATCCCCTTTACAGAAACATGTCCGTTTTGTCTTTTACCAGCAGAAAGACTATTGTTCAATCTGTAATAATGTCTGTATTTGACATGGGGATACACTGTATATGCATGATTCACTCTCCACACTGAAGCCTCTGGGGTGCAGTCTACCACAGTGCTTTGTGTTTTATTACTGGAGATGATTATCTCACCCATCACTGTATTTGATATGATAAAGTGGGTTGGCCATCTCTCGCAGTTCGTAGAGATTTCCATTGAGACCTGAAGCCGATTCTACATGTCTCCTAAATCTCAACAGTATTCTGAAAAACGTATGTTTCTATATCAGTGGTGCTCAATCTTTTTCATGTCAAGGACCCCCAAAATGATAGGTATTTGGCCGCGGACCCCCATCAAAATATGTTGTTCCAGGGACCCCCCAGAAGCAAAGATTTGAGTTAAAAATGTTCGCTTTAAAACAATATATATTCAAAGATTTGCACACATTTTCACAATTTTTCAAAAATAGCAGATCTACAAGCTCGTAGCGCGGCACTCGGTGCTGCGCTATGAGCTTGTAGATCTGCTATTTTTGCATAGCCAAAGTGTAAAATAATGCTTTTTAGGTCAAATCTAAAAATGACACAGTTCCAGGTCTTAATGGGTTAAAAAAATTGCTGGCACAGTATAAACATATATTTTTTATTTCATTGGCACTGAGAGAGTTAATCTGTTATTTTTCTTTCTTTCTTACTCTACAACAGTTTGAGTTGAATTGTAACGTATGAAAGGTGCTAACGCACTGACTTTTGTCTTTTTATTGTGTTTTTTTCTAGCACCTTAACTAATATCCATAGGTATATCATGCACAGTGTATACGTCTGCTGATATATGCTCACACACTTTTAACTTCAAAGTTTTTATCCCACGATTTTTGTAACCCATTTTTTTTCTTCACCCAGTGCCAATTGCCTATGTAATCCTGGGCGCTACACTCCCTCTGCCAGCCTATAGGGAGAGCCTAGAGCCGAGCTCATGCCTCTTTCAATGCATGAGGAGCTAGCAAGCCGCTTCTTATCACCCGACGAGTTTCCCCGGTAGGACGTAGATTGTGGAAGGAACACGGTATTCCAACCGGTTCCTTTCCCCTCCATCAGGCGCCCCGGCTGACCAGGGGGAGGCAGTATAGAGACCAACCGCTTTTATATCCTATCTCAGGTACCATGTGGAAATATGAAGATAATTTGTTAGTCGTTTTCTTGGAAATAACAAGACGATGGGAACTATGCACTAACTTCACCCACTTCTTCACTTCTGTAAATCTGTATTGGAATGGACACACACACACACGCACACGCACACGCACACGCGCACACACACACACACACACACACACACACACACACACACACACACACACACACACACACACACACACACACACACACACAACACACACACACACACACACACACACCATGTGTACAGCTACATGACAAAGCGGGGGCAGAGAGCAGAGGACTCAGCTCTGGGGGGCAGAGGAGTGTTTAGGTGGGTCTGAGGGGTTTATGGGTATAGGTGGGAGGGAGGGAGTGTCAGTAGGCGTGTGTTTTATAAAAGCCTCTAAATAGCCTCCTTTCACTGGCTCTTTTGTCCAGATGACGGCCGGCGAGGACAGGGGCCCCCGGCTCTGTGAAGGACAGGGGCCCCCAGCCCTGTGAAGGGCAGGGGACCGGCCCCGTCTATTACCATCAGTCATCAGACCACGACGGACAGACGCCGGTCAGCTCTTAACGAGAGAGAGAGAGAGAGAGAAGCCCTTTTGTTGTCGGGACACGAGCCAGGAAGTGAGCAAGTTAGAGCCATGCGGCCAGAAGGTCTGTCACTCACTCAGACTGGGGAGCATGCTATGCTAACCGGCTTGGGGGGGGGGGGGGGGGGCGGGGGGGGGGGGTACAGTACAAGATACTGTATGTATGTATGTATGTATGTACTCCCAAGGGGCCAGCATCCGGCTTGTAAATTGAGGATACATAGGAAGTGGCAGTTCATATGAAGGGCCTGTATTGTCTCGTTG